>NC_081182.1:145069393-145369393 GCF_029867415.1 Vicia villosa
ACTGACAGCATAAATATTACATACTATTGAACAGTACGACGGGTAGACGGTACGTTTAAGAAACACGACAAATTTTTAAAAATGACGGTTGATGAACCATGCTATGATCAATAACATGTAGATGATTGGGAGCATAACCATTGCAGGTCCACACTCCTCAGGACTGTGTAGGCAGAAGAAAGTTGTGATCACCGTAACAATGGTGACGACTGTAAGAAGCAGTGTTTCTATCCATTTTGCCATTTTTGCTAGGGAAGAAAAGAAGATGGATTATGAAGTGGAAATTTGAGAAATGAATTAGAATTTGATGTGAGATTTTATGGAAGAAATGAAAGGTATTTATAGAATGGAAAGAAGGAAAGAGACGTTGGGGAATGATGTGATTTCGTACAAAAGGAAAATTTGAGTGGAAGTGAGATTTGAAAGAAAGTGTAAGGTATTGTTGGAAAAAGAGAGATGGAGAATAAAGTTGAGATTTGAATTTGAAAGGAGAGATTTGAAAAGATTTTGAAAATAATGGAATATAGTACAAAAGTTAGTGGGAAACCAAAAACAATTGTTACCAGTACAGTGTGAGTTTCCTGCTTTTGCGCCTGCAAAAAGATTTAACCCTGCATGAACTGTGTTAGTACTATTTATCTGTAAAATAAATAAATAGTATTTGTGGTGTAATGAACAGCATTTGGCGTTTGCGTAAGAATAAATTCCACTGTTAGCCAAGTTACTGTGTAAGAGAAATTCTGAAATTTAAGCACTTCATATGTTTAGGATATTTGAAATAAAAATCCATGTTTATATGAAACTCTTAATTTTCAGATTGAAGTTTTCTTAAAAAAGATGCGGGCAAATTTTGGGGTATAACAGGGTTAGCCTCCAAAATCACTTCTTCAAAAACCAAAGATTCATTTCTCTTAGGAGATAATTTCCCCAAAAGAGTCAAAACCCCTGGAAAGGGTTAGCTTCCAAAAATCATTCTTTTCAAAAGATAAACTCACCAGCTGAGTCAAAACCCCTGGAAAGGGTTAGCTTCCAAAAAATCAGTCTTTTAATAAATAAATCCTTCAGTAGAGTCAAAACCCAACAAAAAATAGTTAGCCTCAACCTTGGGCTTCATACAAGGCACAAAAACAATAAAACTCCCCTGTTAATAGTCAGCCTCAACCTTGGGCATTGTGCAAGGCAGATAATAGAGTCTCCCCAGTGAGTCCTTCATTGTTCAGTAGCCACAACCTTGGGCTTTGTACAAGGCAGATAAACCATATGTCGTGTGTCAAAGATTCCTAACATCTAGGATCTTTTCCCATAGAGTCATCCATACTCAGTTTATTTAAGAGTCCGCCACAACCTTGGGCTTCATACAAGGCAGAAAATAATATTTCCCCTAGTTAGAGTCAGCCTCAATTCTGGGCTTTGTACAGGACACCAAATAAAACCCATCAAATTAGATTTTCCCTAAGTAGAGTCAGCCTCAATTCTGGGCTTTGTACAAAACATAAAAATCCCTTGTAAATTAATCCTCAATGGAGTTTTCTCCCAGAATCATAATAATAATCAATCAATCAAAAAGCCTCAAGCTTGAGCCTCATGCAAGCCAGTTAAAAATCAAATCTTTTATACAGTAGATAGACATAGCTTATCTCTATAGAGAGATCTTTCTTCTATCTCACCACATTCAAACAAACAAACATTACATTTCATTTCAATTTCAATCAAGTCTCCCATTTAGGATTTTGAAAGGCATGAGCTGGCAGTAAAACCCAGACATGTGGTAACTTTCCCTAATTTGGATGAGCATTTTTCTTTCATTTAAGAGATACTAGCATACTTGCAAACACACAAGTAAGGTCACTCTCTTAATGAAATGAATTCAATCATTCTGTCACTCTTTTAAAATGTTTGTAGTGGAATAGTAGAAATACCTCTCTATAAAGATGACTTCATGTCTCTTTACTGTAAACAGAGATTTAATTCAAGCTTCAACCTTGAGCTTCAAGCAAGGCACCCAAAAATAATTAATAATTAGTTAGTTCCCCGAACTACATTAAGCTCTGACTTCCATTAGGGATATGTAGGCATGAGGTTCACAAGGAATCTCAGCGAGCTAATAAAATACCAAAAATAGTCAGTCTGTCTGTCTGTCTTTCTTTTATTCAATTCAATTCCTTCTCCTAACACAAAGGAGAAACTTTCCCAATAATCATTAGCAGCACAAACACATTTAGACACAGAGAAGGTTCCTGTAGAGTACTACAGATATGTAGGGTGTTTAAACACTTCCCTATGTATAACCGACCCCCCGGACTCCAGAATTTCTAGTCTAGGTGTAATCCCCACACTTAGCAAACTCCTAGGGTTTAGTTGAGATCTTTTTTCCCCTTTCCTACTCGTAGGACAAATAAGAAAGTTCGTGTGATATCGTAGGAAGAACTGAAATAAAATTCCTCCCACCACGGGCGCATTCTCCTTCCAAATTTCGCGTGAAGGGTCTAGCGTGCCGTCCTCCCAAGTGAAACGGGGAGGTAAAAAAAATGACACCACACTAAGGCTGTAGCTAAGAAACTTTTATCAAATTAATGTCCTTTTGAAAAGGTGATTTTTTCAAATGTCCTTGAGCTTATAATAAATATTTGATTTAAACCATTATTATTTGTTAAGGACTATTTCATATTATTGGTAAACAAACATTTTAGGGTTAAATATACGCTGCCCCTAACATTAGGGCGAGTTTTGTTTTACACCCCTATTATAAAACACAGATTCCATTTTCAGTCACCTCTTTATATACCAAACACACATATTTTGTATTGAACTGAAAATGGGTTGAGACCAAATAGGCCATATGGATTGAATACTTATTAAACGTGGGTTTAGGCCCAAATGAAATATTTTGATTAATTTAAAATAATAATTCATAAAATATAATAATAAAATTAAAATATAAAAAACATAAAAAACATAATATTTTAAAAAAGTAAAAAATAAATAAATTTTAATTAAATAAAAATTTAAGAAATATTAAATTATTACGTGGCATTGAATTTGATCCAGTCAACATGTCAAACAATGTCAATTAGAAAGATTCTACAACCCAGTCGGTCAAATAGTGCAACATGGTGTTTGGAAAAGGAATCTATGTTTAAAAGGGGGGGATCAAATATTCTTAAGGGGGGGGGGGGACAAAACTCGGCCTATTGGTAGGGGGAATTGTATATTTAACCCAATATTTTACTATATAGAAAAGAAATAATAAATCTTAATATTTTATAAGATCTCTCACCATTTTATCTCTCTTTGAGTTGCATTGTCAAAATACTCCCAAGTAAAAAAGCTTCATTATGAACATTATCTCCAAGACAAAGCATTGAATAAGCAGGACTCTATGTTTTAATCACTTTCTGTTTCCACAATTCATCATATATTTCTCTACCAAAATATAAAACAAAAAAGACCTTTATCTTTTTTAAGAGTTACTAATTCTAATATTTATCGTGTTAAATACTTTAAATGTTATCAACTTAGATATCTATTGAAGAATCCTCTTTTTTCTCTCTTTTATTCACATTGTTAGGAAGAGTCCCCCATCGACATGTGTCAACATTCCTATACAAATTATTAAATGTCATCAGTGTTGGAATTAAACTCAAACCTTTGAGTAATTTCTTATCGCTACACAATGGCAATGAAAGAAGAAAAGAAATTTAGAGAAGAGGATTAGGGTTTGATGAAAATAAAGGGATGAAGATGATGATTTTCTACAGAGTTTCTCTCTGTCCACAAACTGTGGAAAACCTCTTATTCACTTGCAACTGCAAACTCAGTTAATACTCAACTTATTGCAAAATAGGGGTTACTCCCTCTATTAATAGTTTTAACTTTTCTTTCTCCCTAAGCCAAATCCCAAAACATAAAATCCCAAAATACCTATTTTAGACCTAAATCGAAAAATATGAGAATCCAGCTGCTTCAACACTTCAACAACTAACACAACTCGATACACTATTTGTTTCGACACATCCTTGTTTTGTCGAGCAACATGCTGCTTCGACACAAGGGATTACAATTTAACACACCACCTAATTCATCGGATACGTCATCATTTCATCTCCCTCAATGGTGTAGAGCACATAACCTGGAATTCTTTTAGATGCTTATGCGGATCCTCACCTGCAAGACCATTATACCTTGGTAATAAGTGTATTAAACTTGATTTCAACTCAAAAGGTACATCAACAATAGGATAATCAATACATAAAGCATTATAATTCACATCAGGTGCAACAAGTTCTCTTAGAGTTATTTGTTCAACCATGTTATGATAATGAAACTCAAAATCAAACAAATTATGAGAGAACAAGAATCAACAATGCAACAACGAACACGGAAATACCATTAATGTCCCTATTAAGCAGAAATAATTAGAAGACTTAAAAACTATTAAAATAAAATAGAAAAAAAACCAAAACACGAAATTTAATATAATTAAGTGAGATATGAATTTCACAATTTTTTTTAGAATTTTCTAAAACTATGAAAACAGAAATAAAATCATCAAAAATAGAAAAATAAGAAATTTGCGTTTTTGAGGGTCAAAATCCTTTGGAATTATATTCTACTGGAGTACTGTTCGTCAATTTATTTTTGATTTTCTGGAAAAAAATTAGGAGCAAATCGAAACAGTAGCTTCCAAACTTACCAGATGGGCTAGAATACTTACCACTGTACTGCAACCCATATTGCAATCCCGAAAATCAACAAACAAAAAAAAATGCTAACAAGACTCTAAAATAGGATCCTAAATAAGCTAATATTAACAAAGTGTCTCCGGCAATGACGCCAATTTGATTCGCTGTCGCACATAAGTAAAAAAAGGAGTAAATAAAAAATTGTAGTTAGGGAGAAGCGACACTCAAGTATCATATCACATTGACTCTTGCCAAAATTAACTAACTAAAGAAACAATTTACGGGATTTTCCAGTTTCGATAAAGAAAACAGGAAAAAAAGTGATTCTCAAATAAGCTAAAACGAATTAACCCACTGTTCGTTTTCCCAACTTACCATTGGTAATTATAAATCCAATCCCGAAGCGAATTCTAATCCATTTTCGATTACAATATCAATTAACAAGCTAAATTGACACTATGCGGGTTTTACTCCTATTATCCGAATTAAGCAAACAAATTAAGCACTCACGAATTAAGCAAACGTGATTCAACATACCCAATTTAACGTAAAGCAACGCTAACACACAAAACAGATCAAGGAAAAATAAACCAATCAAATGAAATCAACAATATTCTATATAAATTGAATTAAGCATACAAGACATATACAAAAATATTGAAAGGGGAAAGAAACTGGATTGAAAATATAAAACCTCAAAGTTTTGGCGGAAACATGAGTAGTAGATTGATCCTTGGTGATTAGTTCTCCATGAACCATACTGTAACACCCCTTTTCTAACCCCAAATTATAACAATTATTCACAGAGTATTCATATGCATATAATAAAAAGTGTGTCACATGTTATTTTCACCGCAATGAAAACCTAGAACAAACATACAAAAGATGCAATAATCATATTGTAACACAATTTGACACTTCATGCTTTCATATGTAATGAATATCACACGCGAAAGAATAAATACAAATCAAACAATTTCAATGAATATATCTCATACTATATTCATCTACCAATTCAAAATAACATAATCACTATGCTATATGAAATCCAAGATCTAGGCAACATAGCCTTTAACAACATATCCAAATTATCATGTTAAAATACAAAGAAGATAACAATATCCAAATAACCAAAACATGAGTTCAAATAAACTCCCAAGTGTTACATGACCAAAGCATTTGACTCTCTACCTAACCAAAAGATAAACCAAAGCTCCTCGGCTAAATCCTCAGATAAGCTCACTACTCGTCGGATCCTGCACGATGTCACGTTGAACATCATTCAAACAGAAGGGTGAGAATTCAAATCATTACAGATAAACATAATAATGGGAAATATAAAACACAACAAGAATACATTTCATGAATTCATCACTCTTCCCAAAAACACGCATTCATATACCATATATCAAGATTAACATGTTTAGCTCAGTCGATAAAGTTCCGTAATTCGAGTAATCATATCCAATTACCAAAACCAACAATTGTAATCCAATCATGAAATACAATCAAGTATACAATATCAAATCACAAATATCCACATATATGCATATCAACCAAAACTCATATCCACACATTCATATCACATAATCACACATAACAACAATTCAGACCGACACGTGCGACTCAAGTGTGACTATGTGATATGCATGTGGATCCCTCTATTATCATTTCCTATAATACGATTGTCCATCTCTCGAACTAGATAACCACCTCAAAGCCCCATACTCGTTAAGCTTTCAAACCCCATATTCGTTAGGTTTGGGACAAGCAAATAATCTCCACGAGATTACCCGACATTGCCTCTTTTATAGACTCATGCTAGTGTAAGTGTGCAACAAACAAGACTTATGCAAATAAGATGATTCTCAACCTCTTAAACTACATAATCACATCTTTCCTACATTGCACCACATTACACAACATGACTTCAAACCAATCATCAAAACATCAATTAGCACATAGCAATTCAATCACAAGTATTCAAGCATCTCATAACATGTATTACATCATTATTAATCAACTCACATCTCAATACATACATATTTCGAATAATTATTCCCAACAAAACACATTCAAATAGTATATATATTCATTCACGCATATCATGAACACCATACAACATATCATGCTAACAATTGTTATTCATCTCTTATCAAGTTATAACGTACAACACATAATTACATGTTTTTCACACATCAACATCATAATTAATTTATAAAGTGCCAACCAATTCTATCCTATCCTATCCTATCATATAGATAATTACATTATCTTCCTAATACTTCGAACAACGCATAAAATGGAGTTATGGAATAAAAGTTATGATCATTTGAATTTTCACAAAACAGGGCATTTTCGCCCGGCGGAAGAAATCCTTCGCCCGGCGGAAGACACCAGAACAACACAATTCTGTGCGTTTTTAACACTTTCAATACCAACTCAAATCCGATTTCGCTAACCAAAGCTCATTCAACCACAATTTAAAACACATAAAAGGTTCCTAAACATGTTCCTAATCATGAGTTCACATACAAACATCATCAAACATGATTAGTAGCACAAATCCCATGAATTCAACATAAACCCTAACATTTTCCAAATCTATGAAATTGAGAGAATAATAGATTATACACAAAGCATACACACAACATTACCCAATTATATAAACCTATAATCATTTGGATTCTAACCCTTACCTCAAGTTAATCTCTTTCTATCTTCAAGAATCTAACAAATCCTCTTCTCTTCTCTTCTCTCTTCTATTTTTCTTTTTAACCAAAATGATAGTAACCTCTAAAACCCCATTTTCTTACTATCCTCTCTTAATTAATTGGGCTTAACCCATAATTCCACCTAGTGTCATATTTCTACCACTTAGGCCTAATAACATATTATCTCATAATATTTACTAATAGTCCAATTAATATAATTAACACAAAACTCAAATTAAATAAATATCACACCAAATACTTAAATAAAATAAATAATTAATAAAAACACCAAATAAGATAATTAATAAAAGACAATTTCTTTATCCACCCCCAACCTTCTTAGAAACCCATGCGAAATTCCTAAAACGCCCCTATATTTCGGAAATGCATCTCTGAATTAACTTTTTCTGAAAAAATGTGACTTCGTATGTGCACTTCCAAAAATACCTTAATTTTTAGAAAAAAGGTGTTTTCGGAAATGCATATCCGAAATCATCTATTTTTAGAAAAAAGGTGTTTTCGGAGATGCATTTTCAAAAACACCTTTTTTTCAGAAAAAAATGTGAATTTGAAGATGCACTTCTGAAATATTGTCTGATGCAGAAGACAAAAAACAAACGAATAAAGCTTCTATTTTTCATAAATAATCGAAATTACAAAGATAGATCAACATGATATTAAAGTCGGCTCCCGATATTTGAAGTTTTGCATCCAACTTGATCGGACCCTTCGAAGAAAATCCATCGAAAGTTGTCCACAAAACCGCTAAATCTTCCTCGTTATTGACTTCAGATGGGGTGACCTGAACGTCTCCCTCGTTGTCAAGCAAAGGCGAGCGGTACTCAAGCTTTACAACCTTCCGATTTTCTAGTTATTGCAAGAAAGAGTTAAGCGACGATATCAATTCTGCGAATGGCGTGTCGCGCGAGAACCTTAATTGGAACGGCATCGGGTAACCACTGCTAAAGTATACAAAAGCAAGGTGGGGGTAGGTTTGTGTCATTGCTGTTTGTGGCTTGATGTTGATGAAAACGTATAGGTGCATTATTTATAGACTTTTTGGAGTAATAATGACCCAAAAAACCTTATCTTGCTATCAGTGGATGTTTCGGAAATGAATTTCCGAAATAAGCCCTGAAGCATTAAATTTTCGGAAATGCACTTCCGAATTAAGCAGAAACAGAACAAAAAAAATGCATTTTGTTGTGTGTAGTCTATTTTCTCAAATTCCACAAATTGATCCAAATGACAACAACAACTAAATGAGAATGACATAAACATTGACAACATTAAATATAGGTATATTATATATGTATTGAATCGGTTTGATTTTACATTCTAGATGACAATATATACAAACAATGACACACACCCGGTCATTACAAACAAAAAAGATCCGGTCTAATCTAAAATGCCCCGAACGATCCATTGGCGCTTAAATTTAAAACCGGTAAGTTCTTCGACCTCTCTCTATTTTCCTCCTGCTCTTGCTTCATCATATGTTTGAACTCTGCCATTCTTTCAAAAAAAGGATTCGGCCAAGCATCTGCCTCTTTTGTATGATGTATCGTCCACTGACAAGAGGTAGCCGGAATAGGACACCCCGGTTTCAAAAAAACTTGCACAAAGTGGCGCAATCTTAGATACCTGATACAGATGATGCGGCTGGACGCGTCCAAAGGTGGGCGACTATGAAGAGGAAAAAATGTCTCAGAAAATCCAAATCTTGTCAAATCGACACACACCCGGTCGTACGCACTTTCTATAAGATGGCCCATCTCAGGGAAAGACATCCACTTTGAAACCGGTGCGTGAGCGGTTAGTGATGGAACAAGGGAATCATAAACTTTATCAAAGTTTTCTTATTTCTCATAAAGTCGGCCGTAGATGTCCCTATGCAAAGTCAACTCCGAAATAAGTTCCTGTCGAATAAGAGTGTGATTTTCTTCTCCTCTTCTAAGAAAACCGGCAAAGGCTTGATACCCACAATTATTGTTGGTGCCGACATCAACTATATTATCAATATATTTATGCATAAATAGCGGCATCTCATCAATGTAGATCATCAGAGGTTTTTTAATCGGAGGTGTGCGAGGCAGCTTCGAAATACGTGCTCCTTAGTTAGCACTACATTTGGACTTTGGCGTGGGTGAATCCGGAATCAATGCATCAACATGTTCAAAATAAGAAGGATTTCTTTTAGTTGATGTGTCATCTTGGGTAGTTTTCGGCTTTTTAGGCGCACCTTTGGTTTTAACGGGTTGAGATGTAGGTTTCAAATCGGTGGTCTCTGGAAATGCAATTTCTTGCAATTGTTCTTTTATGTGCAATTTCATGGTGTCATCCGCTTTAGAAAACTTATCCATTATCTCTTTCAACTCGTCAAAGATGGTAATTTTGGATTCACCCTCTTTCGCCAGTTCAAAATCATCAAAACGGAGCTTTTTCCAATGATCAATTACTTCATCCATGCGTATAGGGGAATTCAACTTCATATTTTTTGAAAGTATACAAGCACATTGAAGCTCGTAGGTTTTTCTAATTGTGCACCCACATTTTTAACTATCCGGACCCGTTGTCTCTGCTCGCTTCGCTTCATGAAAAATAAAATTCAATCCCGCACGGGATATGTTGTAAATCAATTGCGAGTGTAGAATTTTTCCCTAAACCGATGTTTCGCAAGTCTTGCTCCGACCAAACGTTGTTTGAATTTCATTATGTTGATTTTGGTGCATTTGGTTCACGGTGTCCCATCCCCTACACAAATCCCCCTTTATATCACCCAACCATTTCTTCAACGCCGCATGTGCTGATTCAGCTCGGTTAGTTGTAGTGCAACCAAGATATCTAACTCGGTTCGTCCAAAAACAAACAAATTTTTCTTTTAATTTTTCAAGGATAGTAGTTTCGACGTAATGACAAAAAGTGTTCAATCCGACACACAATGTCCGGAATTGTACCATTTTCTCGATATACAGTTCTTCAGAACGCGCATCTAAAATCTCCCTCCATGCGGCCATTATCTTGTCCACCATAACACCGGCTTTGATGATATTTTCGTTGTCATCCTTTCTGTCTTTCGTGCCAATCGGGAGTTTCAGCTTAGTTCTCACATTGCATGTTATTTGATACCGATAAAGTAATGCGGTTGATGCCGAGAAGATGCTACCAACCGTATTCACCATAGAATTATCTCGGTCGGTAATGATGACACTAGGCATATTCTTTTGATCAACCAACAAATTCTTACATATTCCCAAAACCCACCAACAATTTCTAGAAGCGGAATCCTATACTTGTTGGTATTGTACGTCGAATCAATTATAAGAACGGTTGGAAATGTGTTGAATAAGTTGATACTTTCGGGATGAGTCCAAAATATGTTACACACCGTAACTTTGTCCTCACAAGTTCTAAAGCTTGAAACGTATTGGTTATCACCCAAAAGTTTCAAAAGGTGTTGCATTTCCTACCTCGGCCCCATTTTCATAACTTTAAGATTGTACCGTTCATTGTATACTTGCTTGATATTTGAAACACTATCTGGTGTTTTTCGCTTCAAATTCGCAAGTATGTTTCTCGGCGCAACTTTGATTGTCCATAATTTTGAAATAACATC
Source organism: Vicia villosa (assembly GCF_029867415.1). Classification (NCBI taxonomy): domain Eukaryota; kingdom Viridiplantae; phylum Streptophyta; class Magnoliopsida; order Fabales; family Fabaceae; genus Vicia; species Vicia villosa. The sequence continues at coordinate 145,080,409 of NC_081182.1, forward strand.
CTTCTCTTCACTAGACAACCGACACGCACTTGGATGCCCATGTAGATTAGTATCTAATGCATGATTATGAACTCCACATATGACGCTAAAATGCCACATTCCATCAATCCTACGAGTTGCATGCAACTTAAACAGACACGCGCACTTTCTCGATCCCGTGTCATCGTATTTTAACACCCGGTTTGTTCGTACATACTTCCCACCCCTCTCGCAATTCAACACAACAAAATCTTTCCTTCTACTACTTCCATTGTCGGACCTTAATATCACAATGCCAGTTCCAAGTTTACTAGCTTCATTTCGGACCCAATCTAGCAAATGTTCACGACACGCGAAAGTCATATCATTTGTTAATTGTGGCCGAACATCCACCGCAACGGTAATGGTTTTAACATCGTTAACCGGCTCATTAGGCTTAGCACCATACCTAACATATGCAAAATACATCAATGTTGTTAAAACAGTTTTTTAAAATTCCGCATCAGAGCTTATTTCGGAAGTGCATTACCGATAATTGTTAGGTGGTGGTGTATTTCGGAAGTGCATTTCCGAATTGACGCATTTTTCTTCAACAACAAATCAGCAACAATGTAGTGGAATATAAGTTGAAATGAAGATTATTTACCTCAAATTGTAGTTTCGTATGCCCTCTTTGGTATGATCAACCACTTGAAACTTGATTTGGAGACGAAAAATGGATTGAAAATAATGGAGGTTTTGGAGAGGATTTGGGTTTTTGTTTGGAGGAAAATGAATGAAATAGTGAAGGAGGAAAAAGGTATATGAAGGGTGTTTTCGGAGATGCATCTCTGAAAAAACACCTAACAGTTTAAATTCAACGTTTAAATTGAAAAATAAGTGCTTTTGGAGATGCATTTACGAAAACACCCAAAAATTGGTGTTTTCGGAGATGCATCTCCGAATTATGAAAAAATAGGAAAAAAAAAAGGTAACTTCGGAGTTGCATCTCTGAAGTCAGGGGTATTATGGGGTTTTAAGCAGGGGTTCTCACCCCAGAGGGGTGGATAAAGAAATTGTCTTAATAAAATAGCTAATAAAATTGGGATGTTACAACTCTCCCCCACTTAAAATATTTTTGTCCTCGAAAATTACCTCAAATGAACAACTCCGGATAAGATTCTTTCATCTTATCCTCGAGTTCCCAAGTAATATTTCCATCGTCTACTCCACACCAAATTACTTTCACCAAAGCAATTTCCTTGTCACAAAGCTTCTTCACCTCTCGATCCTTAATTCGCATTGGTGATGTATCAACCGTCAAGTTATCCCTTACTTGAACATCATCTAATTGAACAACATGCGATGGATCCACAATGTACCTCCTCAATTGAGACACATGGAATACATCATGAAGATTAGAAAGTGACGGCGACAATGAAATCTGATATGCCACTTCACCTACTCTCTTGGAAATCTGATACAGACCAATGAAACGCGGCGTCAACTTACGCGATTTCAAAGCCTTACCAACACCCTTTACTGGCGTAACCCGAAGAAACACATGTTCATCCTTTTCGAACTCAAGTGCTCTCCTCCTCTTATCATGGTAAATCTTCTGATGACTTTGAGAAGCCTTCATCTTCTCTTGAATCATCTTAATCTTATCCATAATCTATTGAACTAACTCGGGTCCAATCACAACACTCTCTCCAGATTCATACCAACACAAAAGAGTCCTACACCTTCTACCATACAAAGCTTCAAAAGGTGCCATTCCAATACTCGAATGGTAATTTTTGTTATAAGTAAACTCAATCAAACACAAGAAACAATCCTAAGTTCCTCCTTGTTCCAAAACACAAGACCTTAAAAGATCTTCAAGCGACTGAATCGTCCTTTTCGTTTGACCATCAGTCTGCGGATGATACGCCGAACTCAAATGCAAATTAGTACCCAAAGTACTTTGCAAACCTTCCTAAAATATCTAAGTAAACCTCAGATCTCTATCCGAAACAATACTCGACGGAATACCATGCAAATAAACAACCCTCTCGATGTATAGCTTTGCAAGCCTCTCCATCGTATAATCCATCCTCCTCGGAATAAAATGAGCAGATTTCGTCAATCTATCCACAATGACCCAAATCGCTTCACAATTACTTGACGTTCTCGGCAAACCCAAAACAAAATCCATAGAAATGCTATCCCATTTCCACTCGGGAATAGATAACGGTTGCATCATAACAAACGACTTTTGATGTTAAATCTTTGACTTCTGACAAGTCAAACATGAATAAACAAATTCCGCTATATCTTCCTTCATACCTTGCCACCAATATAATTTCCTCAAATCTTGATACATCTTAGTAGCACCAGGATGAATACTCAAACCACTTCGATGTCCTTCATCCAAAATTCTCTTTCTCAAATCCGTAACATCGGGAATGCAAACTCGATCACGACATCTCATGAAACCATTCTCATCAATCCAAAAATCACCACCTTTTCCTTGATTAATCAATGTCATTATGTCAGCCAATTTCAAATCCGATTTCTGACCTTCTCTAATCTCACCAAGAATACCACAATTAAGCATCAACGTACCAAGCTTAACACATGAAGTAGTCGTTTCACAAACCAAACTCAAATCTTGAAATTGTTCCAATATTTCCATCTCTCGCATCATCAACATAGACATATGCAATGATTTCCTACTCAATGCATCGGCTACAACATTCGTCTTTCCAAGATGGTAGTTCAAACCAAAATCATAATCCTTCAAGAATTCCAACCATCTTCTTTGCCTTATATTCAACTCTTTCTGATCAAACAAATACTTCAAACTCTTGTAATCACTATACACATCAAATCTTGATCCAAATAAATAATGCCTCCAAAGTTTCAAAACAAACATAACGACGACCAACTCTAAATCATGCGTCGGATAATTCCTTTTATGAATCTTAAGTTGCCTTGAAGCATAAGCTACCACTTGTCCTTTTTGCATCAACACACCACCCAAACCCATCAAAGAAACATCGCAATACACAACAAATAGATCCAACGGATATGGAAAAATCAAAATAGGAGCGGTTGTCAATCTTCTCTTAAGCTCTTGAAAATTATCTTCACATTGCGAAGACCAAATAAAAGCTTGACCTTTCCTAGTCAATTGTGTAAACGGCAAAGATAACTTAAAAAATCTTTCAATGAACTTCCTATGATAACCAGCCAAACAAACAAAACTTCTAATCTCAGAAACAGACTTAGGAGCCTCCCATTGAGATACAACCTCAATCTTCGAAGAATCAACAGAAATACCTCCACTTGAAATCACATGACCAAGGAAACTCACTTCCTTCAACCAGAACTCGCACTTAGAAAGCTTAGCAAACAACTTCTTCTCTTTCAACACCGATAACAAAATGCTTAAATGCTCAGCATGATCGTCTTCACTCTTGGAATAGATCAAAATATCATCGATGAACACACCCACAAACTTATCCAGATACTCATGAAAAATTCTATTCATATACTCCATGAATACACCAGGTGCATTGGTTGCACCGAAAGACATAACCGAATACTCATAATGTCCATACCCCGTTCTAAAAGCAGTTTTCTGAATATCCTCCGGTTTCACACAGATCTGATGATACCCAGATCTCAAATCAATCTTACTAAATACACGAGCACCCACCAACTGATCCATCAAATCATCAATCCTCAGAAGTGGATACTTGTTCTTAATCGTTACTTTGTTCAGTTGTCTATAATCGACACAAAGTCTCATAGAACCTTCTTTCTTCTTAACCAAAAAAATAGGTGCACCCCACGGTGAAACACTCGGACGAATAAACTTCTTCTCTAGTAAATACTCAAGTTGACTCTTCAACTCTTTTAACTCAGGAGCTGACATATGATACGGAGCCATCAAAAATGACTAGTTCCAAGAACTAAATCAATCGAAAACTCAACTTCTTGTTCCGGCGGTAAATCAGTTACATCCTCAGGAAATACCTCTGCAAAGTCGCGAACTATTGGAAACTCTTCAATTGTTCTCTTCTCATGAACATCTAAGGTTTCCAACAGCATAAACATCGTCGCACCATCTTTCACAAATTCATCTACTTGCTTAGCAGACAAAAACACATCTTCCTTAACATCCGTTTCAGGGAAGATAACCGTCTTGTCAAAACATTTGATATACACACGATTAAACTCCAACCAGTTCATACCCAAAATCATATCAAGTTGCTCTAACGGAAGACAAACTAAATCAATCCCGAAGTCTCTATCAAAGATACTCAACGGATAATTCAAACACACAAAAGAAGTATACACAGAACCCATAGCAGGTGTATCAATAACCATACTTTTACGCATATCAGACACACAAGATTCAATCTCTTAGCACAATCCAAAGAAATGAAAGAATGCGTTGCACCGGTATCAATAATAGCAATCAAAGGTGTACCATTAATAAAGCATGTACCTTGGATTAGCCTATCATCAGCAGTGGTCTCAGCACCAGACAATGCAAACACCTTCCCTTTTACTTGCTCCTTCTTTGATTTGTCACACTTGGTATTAATGTGCCCTTGCTTACCACAGTTGTAGCAAGTCACACTTGAACCGTCTCCACAATTGTTTTCCTTGTGGCCAGCCTTGCCACACTTGAAACATGTCACTTCAACCTTGGAACAATCAACAACACGATGTCCCTCAAACCACATTTGAAACACTTAATCGAAGTAGAAGCTCCTCCTCCACTCGACTTCTTGTCTTAACCAGATTGTTTCTTCTTGTCATCATACGGCTTTCCACGGAATTGCCCTTCCCACATTTTAAATGAATATAATTTTGTTTACATTTTCGTTCATCATAAATAAAATTTAATATCATTTATTTTATCTTAATATGTTATAGTACTTATAATTTTAGATGATATATTATATTTTAAAATTGAAAAAGAATATCATAGATATTATAATAAATATTTTTTTTGATTTTTTAATAACAAAATATAGATGTTAAACGTGAAAACAAGATAATTTTTAACATATGATATGAAAATGATAAATTTGATGTGTAACATATATTTAATTTAGATAAGTTTACTTGTTTTTAAACTGTTATTGCTTTTTATCTTTATATTTTTCAAGGTTATACAAATTTTATAATTTATAAAAAATATTATTTTGAATTATAATTTATTAATTACAATTTAAATTTAGAGATAGAATAGATTAAAAATAAAACATTTGACTAGAAAAATAAAAAATTATTTTTGAGCAAAAAGTTTTGTGCACATTTTGAAAAGTTAATACTGTACTTAAATGATTAGAATTTAAAAAATATATAAAAATATAGAATCAATTCTACTTGAAATTCCCTATTTAATAATTTCTTTGTATAAAACTATTTTTAAATTATAAAACATCCCTCAAACTATAATCACTAATTCAATAAAATCAACTAAAATCAAATAATAGACAACAAATTAAACAAAATACAAGTTAAATAATAGATAATTAAATCTTATTAATTACGATGATATCCTAAAAACTATATTAATATAGTTTCTAATAATTATTATAAAAAATTAGTTCGAATTTTTTTTATTAAAATTAACTCAACTTTTCAAAGAAGAAGCAAATCTCAATCTTCTGCCAATCAATTTCAAATAAAGTAACTGTACTTTTGAAAAAAAATCATAATTTCTAAAAAGCTACCTAATTAAACTAATTTAAATGAAATATTATGTATATTTTTAATCATAATTGAATTTAATAAAACTCTCATAATCAAATATTTAAGACAAATAAAAATCTAATTAAGTATGACATATTATACATTTTCTTTAAGACATTTTTCTTTAAAAAATAATCAATTTGATTAAATAAAATAACAGTGACAACAACTAAATTTTTTGAAAAAGACAATTTTTTTTATTCATAAATTTTTTGGAATATAAATCGATCACTCATTCACTGAAATCAATTAAAATCAAATAATAGACACGAAATTAAAAAATGTAACAAAATTCAAGTTAAACAATAGATAATTAATTTTTATTATTATTTAGGATGATATCATAAAAACTATATTAATATATTTATTAATAATTATTATAAACAATTAGATTAATTTTTTTATTTAAATTAACTCAACTTTCCAAAGAAGGAGAAAAATTCAATCTTCCGCCAATAAATTTCGAATAAAGTAACAATACTTTTGTAAAAAAATTCATAATTTCTAAAAATCTACCTAATTAAAGAAATTTAATGAAATATTATATATATATTTTTAATCATACTTGAATTTAATAAAACTCTTATAATCAAATATTTTAAACAAATAAAAATCAAATTAAGTATGACATATTATATATTTTCTTTTAGACATGAAGAATTTTTTTTTATTCAGAATTTTTTTGAAATATCAATCAATTATATCATATAACACATAATCTATTCATATGCTAATTTAAAATACCAACTAATTTAATTAGTAAATATAAACAATCATTATTGTATTACAATGAAATTAATTCAATTTTCAACTACTAAAATCCTCATAAAAATGGCTAGTAATTAACATTCATTTCTCATTATACTAAATTTAGAAAGATAAATTATTACACTAACTTGTTTAGAAAACTATTAATTATGAATCAAATAGTAAGTAATATAATTTTAAAATATAAACCACAACCATAGTTTAGCATAAATAAGGACTCTGTTGTTATTTAAAAATACTATTTTTTGTTAAAAAAAGTTGGAATCTTATATTGGAAAGTAAATGGCCACAAAACATATTTTTCTTTTCAAAATGTTTAAAGTAAAATACAATAATATCATTATCTACTATCAAACATTTACTAATCTATTGACCAAACTGACCGATTTGTGCCTTGCACAAATTGCATTTACAAAGGAAAAAGGACATTTTTGTAATCAACTAAATACAACACAAAATTTTCACCTTTTTCACCAAGTGTTACATTCTCATTAATCCAACTTGATTTAGTCTACTTTCCCACCAGAACACTATTTGTTTCTACCATTCTTCTCTTTCTCTCCCATACCAACACACTCCAAATCTCTCTCCCTTTCTACTCTTCCACTGCTCTCAGCTCCAGCTATAGAAACAAGCATGGTCTTCTACATCATTCTTCCTCTATGGTTGTTTCTTTGTTTACCACTCACCATATCACTATGGAAGGATTGTAAGAAGTGTTTAAACAAACATTTTTGTCAATCTTTGTACTATTTAACAATTACACAAGCATTATTATGTTTCTTCATTAGAAAAAGTTTCTATTTTAAGTTTCTTTTACTTTTAATATTGTCAAAATGATGCATATTTTGTAGTTATAGTTTTTGTTCAGGTGAGTTTGAACTGTTTTGATTCGTTGGTTGTTTTCTTTTTTCCGAAACACATTTGTTGTTGATGTGCTTTTCGTTTTTGACCATTTTCCTTTATGAAGCTTTCACAAATGGATTTTCGTATATCCCTGTTTTATCCTATTTGTTTTATGGTATTTTGTTTACCCAATGGAGTATTTTCATGGATTTTCATGTTTAAATATTGTTCTTAATATATTAGCTTTTGTTCCTAAAAGAAATACCTTAACCTCAGCTTCTGAATAAATGTTATTGTCCTGTTTTTCAATTATTTTACATTATTTTTTGTTTTGCAAAGTTGTGTTATCATGTCTGATATTGTTTTTGTCACATTATTCAATTAAGGAAAACAACAATGTCAAGGGATCCCATTCTCCTTCAGAACCTTGTCAGAGAGCTCCAAGTGTTGAAGATGCATATTAGAGTGGTTGACCTCTGAGTTGTTAAGGAGAAAACATGATATAATATTAAATAACATTATTTTGCTGCACTTGTAAGTCTTTAATGCAAGGTGTTTTTTAATATATGGAATTGACACAGCTTATAACCATTTGCTGCCAACACTGTTTGTAACTAGGTAAACACTTTAACTCTAACCATGATAATTTAACTATATTATATGTTTGTCAAGCATAAGCATAGCTTAATTCTACTATATGTTTAGCTGCAGTGTACAGAATATATATATATATATATATATATATATATATATATATATATATATATATATATATATATATATATATATATATATATATATATATATATATATATATATATATATATATATATGCCTATCATTAACTGTCTCAATTACTAGCTGGTACAGTGTAGCCTAACTTTTGTTGTAGTTGTTTAATACTATACAATCTAGCTATTGTTGTACAGGAAAACCAAATTTTGTTGTAATTGTTTAATATTATAATGCCTAGTTGTTGTAGTTGTTTCTTGCTACAAAAAAAATCATCATCATCTACTTTTGTTCCCTGCTGTGAAAAATAATTCATATCCTGATGTTGACATTCATTCATACCCCTGCTGTATATATCATTTCATATTAAAATAACAAATTCTTTGGATATTAACTTAGTTGAAGCAACACCATCGAGTTTCCGCTAATTTTTCTTCACTTGATTTCATTTTTAAATCCACTGCCTTTTCTCAAATATAATAAACTTATATCTCACAGAATTAATACTTATCTTTTACTAGATAATTTTTTATTTATTTCACGGGTCACTATCAACATAATTTATATTTTAATTTAATCAATCATTATCTTAATTTGAGAGACAAAATTTTTATTTTAAAATTGTTTACTCTCAAAATTATTTAATACACTTAAATATATATGATTATTCAATTTACAATTAAGGAAATTATTTCATATTTTGCATTTATATTTAAAAGTTTACATTTTAATTTGTTAAAATTTTATTTATTTTCTCCAACTCACATGGCCTTTATTTAATGGGACATGTTATAATTTTTTTTTCTTCAACTCACATGTCCTTCACATTTGCATTTGTTGAATTATATAATGGGTCATGTTATCCTCTATTGTTATTGGGCCGTCAATTATTTTATTCAATACTTGGCCCTATTTTACTATTGTGTTCTTCACCAATCTTAAACTTTTTTAGGGATCATTATTTTAACATAGAACTAATTTTCATACTACTAATATCTTATTAGTAAAACTTTTTTTAAATTGTTAATTTCCATTTTACATATGCAATTTTGTCAAACTTCTTTACTTGACCATTTTCGTATCGTTCAAAAAAAACTACATCACAAATAATGCACTCGGGCGACAACACGGGTTTCTGACTAGTTATTATCTATAATATAAGAAAAATCACTCTTCCTTCTCCCACAACATTACACGTGGCTTCCTCATATCATCCCAAATTTTTCTTATTTATTATTTTCCAATTTTTTCTCTATCATTCTTTCTCAAAAATAGACATACAAAATCCTTTTCATTTTTACAATTTAATTTAATTTTATTAATTTTGGAACATCTACTCTTTTGTCTTCCAAACCATTTTCTACAAAATCAATGTTCGTTCTTCGTCTATATGCGCCGGTTATTCAGACGGTTTCTCTTCAAACACCAAAACCATACAACACCCATTATTCACGTCATTTTAATTTTTCCATTCCACCTTCACATCTACTCTTTCAAATCTTTTGACAATCTTCGACAATCTTCTTTGAGAGGTGATGAGAAGGTGATGGTCGGATCTTGCCAAGGGAGGTGATTTTTCTTCATAGCGTTTGGTGGTTGTTGTAACACCCCAATTCTATGCAATAATTATACGGAAAATCAGAGTATAAAATTCAAGAAAACATACAATTGAGATGTCACATTTCGTCATTCAAATCATTTACGGCATTCACGCCTTCACATAGATACATAGCACATAAACATAAACAGACAATTAAAATGAATCCTCAAAAATCACTTTATCAAAATAATTATTTTATCTCGCAGCGGAATTCACAAAACTTCACAATGATTTATTTTAATTATACCATCTTCACAAATAACTTTGAGTCACAAACCAAAGTAAAACATCACTAAAAATCCATTAAGCATAAAAATTAATAAACAATCGTTTATCCCCCCGAGTGCTACGTATCAGAGCGACCACCGACTCGACTCACAGCGTCTAAACCTTCAACAAATCTATCACCTGCACGTTACTAGTATAAAGGTAACGGCGAAACAAAAGAAAGGGGTGAGATATCAAACAATATAAACAGGGTGATGATAAACAGTATATTTAGGTTCAAGTCATAATATTCATCACTTTGCGGTATAATCATTACTGTCCAATTTAATTCACCGTTTTAAATTAAAACAACGCACATCACAATATCTCACATAATTCATATTCATAATACACAACGATGCACGTAAGTTCACATATCAAATCACATACACTCATAAATACACAAATGTAATGCGACTCTAACAAATGCACATGCATGTGGTACCCAGAGCTTCACCCCCCATCGCCAATTGCCAATAAATAGAGGCATCAAAACAGGCATAAGCCTTCGTCGCTGTTTGCCGATCCAGGCTGTCGCTAAAACATGCAAATCATGAGACACTGATGAAATGCAACAAATCACAAACATCACAGAACAACATCGTGAGGCATACGCCTATATCACAAATGTTACCAATAAATAGAGGTAACTCAACGTTGCTTTATTGATTGCATTTCGCAATATTAACAACCACATCAATACATATCGTCACAAAGGCATTCGCCTACATCACCAAGATATATCAATAACTATTGATAAATAAAAGTCGCTTTAATTTTCCTACATTTAGCAATTAATCACAAGATAATAACATCGCATCGTCACTTGCCATAGGCCTTCAACTCCATATCACCACATCACAACAACAAGTCAACAACAATGCACACACACAACAAGTCAACAACTATGGTTGACAACAATAACAAATCGTGACAATTAACACAACGACAATTCACATGAATTCAACAATTCAATACGTCACAACAATCGCAGAGGGGAAACACGTCGCATCACTAAACACCGGCTATCGGATTATTTTCAGATGAGCATAATTTATTCTACTTGGTAAAATTAGTTCCGGTCTGCTAATTATTTCTGTGCACTAATCAATTCTTACTCTGCTACTAATAAATATATGAGTACTGCTACTAGTTATTCTGCTAACCGTTATGCAGGAAAACACCCTTCTACCACCAATCCTGCTACTGCTATTGTTCCTTCGTCTCCTATTAAATTTTAATCAGGTTACTGCTCTTTTATTCTAATGGTCCAACTGATCAATAACACTATAATCCTGCAATTTAATCCTAGCTGCCATTCACATATCACGTATTAATTGGAATAGTGATGGTGTACTCTGCAATTTAATTAACAATTGGTACCTAGTATACTACCTACAACACTCAGTTTAAATTGATTTACTAAAAAGTGACATAGTCTAAATGGGACTCCCGTCCCCAGGCACACATAATACGTCCCGCATGGGGATCCCCTCAAAACACCAAGGGGCACCCGCCCTTAAGCCAATGGGCCGCCTGTCATACCCCAAAATTTGCCCTCTTCATTTCATTTTCAATGACGCAAGGTTCAAAGGTTTATCCAAGCAACATCCTCCTAATCAAGGGCCTCCAAAACTAGGGCTTGCACTTTATCAAAAGAGTTTGAATCTCTAAGGCCTCAAATGGGTCTCAAGGTGTCTCATATGTCTCAAGGCATCTCCATTTCAAAATTCAAGTTTCTATTTCAAGGATTTCTCACTCAATGGCTCAGGTGATCAACAATCGACTAGTTTGACCTAAAAGTCAACTATGGTCAAAGTACAGTCAAAACTCCCGACTTTTGGTCAACATAAAGTATTTGAAGTTATATCTATCATTTGATCAAAGGTTGATCATGACTCATTAATAAAAACTCAGAAATTAACAAATTCAAAAGGTTCAAATTAGGGTTTTTTATAGGAAAAGTCAACTCAACTTTGACTGACCATAACTTTCACATGAAGTATCAAAAATTTCCCAACCAAAGCCTATTTTGAAGGAAATTGGATTCTCTACAACTTTGTCTCTCACAAGCCAAGGCCAAAAATGCTTCATTTGAGTGATATTGGTCCAATACATTATAGGTCCTCCAGAAAGTCAACAAAAACACCTTTTGAGTCAAAGCTCATAACTTGAGTATGGAAGCTCCAATTGAGATGAAACCAAAAGGGAAATTTAGAGGACTCTTTAAGCTCTCCAAAATGGTCAAGATCACTTTCATATGATTAAAAACGAGAGAGATATGATTAGAAGAAGTTGGCTAAAATTCAAGAAACTCATAAAAAAACCAAAGTGATGAATTTTGAGTTTATGACTAAATGGGTCTAAGTGATGGATTTCAAACCTGACCATGGGCCTTATAATGATTCTTAAAGTAATTATTTTATTTTTATAATATTTATTCTTATTTATTTGAATTTTAATTCAATTAAATATTAATAATTCATATAGAATATGAAATAATTTGTTTAAAATCAAAGATTGATTTTCCAATCAAATCCAATTGATCAATATGTCAAATATATGGTACAAATTCGTGGGCAAAGAAATTGGAGAGAGATATGCAAGTTTTAGCCAATTTTGGAAACTTTAAAAATCAAATTTCAATCAAGATTCAATTTTGGATTCAAGGGAGATTTGCTGCATTCTATTTACCCTAAAGTGCTTTACTATAAGTATCTAAGGAGTAAGGATTGAGAGGGAGTTTTTTGGCCGAAAAACATACTGTACAGAGCTTCAAAAAATCGCAAAGTCAGTGGCCATGGAAGAAGAATATTGAAGCCAATCCGAGCCATTCCAAGATTACTAATTAACTCCTCGTGGTTCTCTGAAGCTAAGTGCATCATTCTCATTCATCGAAACATGCGGAATCACGTCCTAGAGGCCACGGTTTTTTCTTGATTTTTTCAAATTCAATTACATCCTTTCACGTATTATAAATTGATTTTGATTGTATATTCATATTTAGATTGATGATTACAAGCTTTCTGCATAGTTAATTGAGTTTTGGTTGTTGTTTGGAGGATTCACCATTGTTAGGTTTTCAGAGCTGTGTTTTAGGATCTAGAGTTGCAGATAAAATTGGACGAAACCGATGATACCAGTGGATTCGGAAGGCGATTTTAAGTCGGTCTATGTACTTGTAATTTATTTATTTGTTGTGCTTGCTTGGACTCAAATTTGCAGGGATGGCCATGGTTGTTCGCGAACAGCTGCAACGAAGAAGAACATACACCAGCGCGCGTCTGTTTTTGTTTTGAATTTTGGCTCGTTTGTTTTTTCATATATTATAGTTTGGTGTCTTAGTTTTAACAGCATACAAGCGCAACACAATTGGCTTTACACCAAGACCTGCATCCAAGGGGTTGCGAGATCGATTCTCAGCAACCTAACCTATTTTTCATCAATTTTCTGGCAAGTGTAGGCAGGCAGATCCAACGCCTCTCAAGCGCGAGTGTCCACCATACATCTTCGGTTTTAGCCATTGGATCTTCAGCAAACAAGATCCTACACCATCAAGATTGAAGGTCCATCATGGAGCCCCAGAATACACCCACATACAATCAGGCCCTAGGTTTTTGTTTTATTTGTTTTTTTATTTTGTTTTCTTAATTAGACTAAATATTAAATTTAATTAATTATCTTTAGATTATTCAATTAGGATTAATAATATAATTAGGATTAGGACTATAGTTATTCCCTATTATTTTCTCGATTATTTTCCCGATTATTCGATTTAATTAATTTATTTAACTTTAATTATAAAACTCACAAAAACCCTAGAAAATTGTTATCGAGGCATTAGGGTTTGCCCAATCCCACTGGCCATTTGGCCAAAGTGTTAATAATTTATTATTCGTTCCGACTAAATCTATTGGTCGCAATGGTTAATAATCAATTAATTTAGTTAATTAAATTCCAAAATATATTTATCTTGCTAAAAGGTTTTAACCAAATCTATTGGTTACGATGATTAGCATTTCCGCTTTATCAAATTCGTTATCATTTGTAATCAAATCTATTGATTATGAGGGATGACGATAAATAAATCAATAGTTAAAATATCTCAATTTGCTAAAAGTGATAATCGAATCAATCGATTAGAATTGCCAGCAATTCCCTTCAATCCGTTAATTATGGTGATCGAACCTATTGATCATCGCAACTAACGGTAACATATTAAAAATCAGGGTTGTACGCCCAACCTTAAAACACTTTCCAAAACCTTTTCAAAACTACGAGTACCAAACTACGAATTATCATAACTATGATAAGGCAACTCAAAAAGCCTTCAAACCACTTCATATCAAATTCTAAGGCGTACAACCCTGCCCCGAACTACGTAGACTCTGATCCTCCATAAGGAGGTACGTAGGCACTTGGCAACAAGGCGAGTCCCCTTCCCCAAAATCTCATTTTTTTTCCCATGTTCATTTCCTTAGCTATTAAACCTTAACTTTTAGCCATAAACCTTTAGCTTAGCTCAAAACCTTAGGAAAGGGTTAAGGGTGCCTAACACCTTCCCTTGACCTAATTATAATAACTTACCCAGATTCTCTTAACTGCATAGGGTTTCCTATTCGCCCTGGTAGAATAGGTGGCGACTCTAAAAGTCAAATTTTTAGGGCAAGTTGCTACAGCTGGCGACTCTGCTGGGGATAACTTAAAATGGTGAATTATTATGCTCCTATAGGTTTTGGCAGGGTTTAGGTTTTGGCGAATTTTTTTAGGGTTTGGCTAATTTGCCAAAATTAGGGTCTAGGATTTATTTTTATAAATATTTATTTTTTATTTTTTATTTATTTATTTACAATTTCATTTTTACAGCAAATTAAATAAATACTGGTTTATTTAAATATTTGTTTTTTCGAATATTTGTTTATTTGAATATTTGGGGTTAGGTTTTATTTAAACATTTAATTTTTATTATCTATTTATCTACATCTTTATTTATTTACAGTAATTTTTTACAGTAATTTAAATATTGCTTTAATTGCTTATTTATTCTTATTGCATCTTGATATAAATTGCTGTTTTTTTTTTATATTCTGGGATATAAACTGTTGTTAAAACCTAAGTGTGGGAGTTATCCTTAAGACCAGGGGGGACTTGAATCGCCTACGAGTCTTATTGATAATTCCACTCAGAGTGGGTTGAATATCCGGAAATGTCCAAAACGAGGCTTGACTTTGTTGAGGGCATGACTTGGTATTTGGCTTATCTCTCTGAGAACCTACCCCTAAAACTCGAACCTCATGGATAAAATGAGTTGTTCTAAAATCCAAAGATACAAAAAGTCTCAGAGGCTACGAACGACCCCATGAGACCCTTGTTAGAACATACCCATGGGAAGGGTAGACCCCCTAAGCCGTCATGCCGAACCTATGAACTTAGGACTTTTGTGCTTTTGTGTTTGTTATATGCTTGCGATTCATATGCTACGAATATATGCGTTTTAATTTTGCAGGTATTACTACGCATTCTCTAGCCTACAGGGACTCTATTTCCTAGACCATGTCCTTCCCACGAAGGACATCTCCATTTATGCACGTCAATTGGCCTCTCGATGGCCATGAGACCTAGTGACTGTCTTGAACAGTCACCCCGCCCCTGCATCTACGCACTCCCTAGCCTATAGGGATTTTCTTTTTATATCTTTGTACTTTTACAACTACGTGTCCTTCCTGTAGCAACCTGCCCTAAAATTTAAAGATTAGAGTCGCCACCTATTCTACCAAGGCGAATAGGAAACCTCGCGCAGTTGAGAGATCAGGGTAAGATACTATATTCAGGTTGAGGGAAGGTGTTAGGCACCCTCAACCCTTTCCTATGGTTTGCATTATAGGGTTAATATAAAGAAAGGTAACAGACAGTTATAGGGTAATTGTCAATAATTATCATAATTAAAGGTTTATAATCGAGGAAACATAATCGGGATAAAATGAAATTTATGGGGGAGGGGACTCGCCTTGTTGCCAAGTGCCTACGTACCTCTTTATGGAGGATCAGAGTCTACATAGTTCGGGGAAGGGTTGTACGCTTTAGGATTCGAATTTGATCTGATATGGTTGAAAGTTTGTCTCAAAGGCTTTTGAAATAGCCTATGATGAGTTAGGAATTTGAAAGGTTCGTTTGGAAGTGTTTTAGGATTTGGGCGTACAACCCTGATTTTAATTTGTACTATTAACCGCAATAATCGATTGATTCAATTACCATAGTTAACAGATTAGTAGTTGTATCGTTACCAATTTTAATCAATTGATTTAATTATTACTAATAACGAATAATAGTATTTTTTAATAATTTTTATGAATTAATTTGCATCGTTACCCCTCGTAATCGACTGATTCGATTAAAAAGAACAACGCATTAGAATGAGAAAAACAGAAGAGTTAATCATCGCAACTAATAAAATAGTTGAAACCATTTAACCAAATAGAAATCAATTACATTTTAATTAAATATCATTTTAATTAAAATTATTATTGACCATAGCGATTAATCGATTTAATCGGAACGAACAACAAATTGTGATTTTTAATATTTATATCATATACTAATTTATTTATAAAAACTAATTATTATTATATTAATAAATATATTAAAAAGGTTTAATTAAAACAAAAAAATTAATTAAAATATTTTTTAAAGTTTATTAGGATTAAGATTCTGTGTGGCTAGATTTGGGGTTTATATTATAGGCATCAATCCTGGGCTGTTGGATTAGGCTGAGTGGAGAATCAAGGGTGAGATCTTGAGGGTTCATGGTAGGATCTATGGCAAGGGCGCACTGAATCAGGGAAAAAAAATCCAGAAAAAAAATATGAAAGGGCCAGGGATCGAACCCTGGACCCTTGGGTGACTAAAGCACACATGTGCCCACGCAGCCAGAAGCGCTTCGTGTTAAACGAACGCCTTCAATTAAATATATAAAAAAACAATAAAAACATAATAAAACGCGCGCGAATTTTTAAACTGGCGAACCAGATGGGGACACCTCATCATCTTCCCCACCAGACCTGTGTTTTTTCTGGGAATAATCTACAAATTAGCTAGGGTTTTCACTCGTAGCAAGCTTACCTGAAAAATAGCGAACAACCCATGCATACATATAAATCTTTCGCGACCCTTCCCCTACCTTCGTCCAGGCCATGCGAACTCAAACACACATTTACTTAACCCTAATTTGACTCCTAACAGAAAGCCCCAATTTATAACCCTAGAATTCAAAACGACCTTTAATGGCAAAACGAGATTAAGGCACGCAAATTCTAAACAAATAACCCAGAAACGTTCATGACATCAAGACAAGCATAAATATGCAATTAGATTTCAATGAGGATGCATATATTGTCCAGATCGACTAAGTTTTCAGAGCGACTTACTTTGACAAATAGGAGATAATTCTGGGGGTGCTAAAGCAGAGTAATGGTCCAGGTAATTTTAGAATGATCCCACGAACACGTTGCAATGCTTAAACTCTTCTGAAAACTCTTCAATCTCTCAAACCGATTCTGAGTTTTTTTTTGAGAATTTTTGGTTCTTGAATGCTCTTGCTCTGCCCAGAAAAACCAACCCCTATTCGTGTGCATACCTTCACCTACTTATAGGCTTCCATTAGGTCAAGAATTGGAGGCCCAAAGATCATTAAATCCACCCTTGCCAATTTCACAAATTTGATTTATTTCTTGATTCATAAGTTACTATATTTGGCAAATATTGTATCAATTTCCTCCAATCCACTTATGCACGAAAATTAGATTGTATTTGGTCATAAATGTTGATTGAAATTAATCAAAATGCATCTTTTGCCAAAATTTTTGATTTTCCATTTAATTAAATCATTTAAAATGAAATAAAAAATCCAAAAAATCAAATAATATGTTTAATTTCGTGGCATATGATTTTGGGCAGCCTAAATAACTTGTGGACTAAATTTAGATCATAAAACATAGGCCCATTTATGAGAAATCCAATTTAAACCTCTTGTATTTTCACATTTGGTCCTCCAAAATCAACCTACTTTGACCAAGCATATCTCACTCAATTTTTTCGCTATGAGGGAGTTCTAGGACTTTTTGAAAAACCTCAAGAGGTCCTCTATAAGCCACTTTGGAACATATTTTCCATTTGGAGCTTTTATCTTGATCATATCCTCTTTGACAAAAAACTGCTTTTGAAGGATGCTTAAAAAGGACCTGTAATCTTTTGCATTATACCTCTCAAATGAAGCATTTCTAGCCTTGGATTGTGAGAGACAAAGTTGTAGAGAATCCAATTTCCTTCCAAATAGGCTTTGAGTGGGGAATTTTTGATGTTCCATGTGAAAGTTATGGTTAGTCAGAGTTGAGTTGACTTTCTCCTAGAGAAACCCTAATTTGAACCTTTTTGTATTTGTTCATCTCTGAGTCTCTGAGTTTCTAATTTGAACCTTTTTGTATTTGCTGGCACTGTGGAATGTAGAGTAGATGTGTTGCTGGAAGAACCCACTGTGTTGTTCTGATACATGTATGACGTGGCGAACTTGTTTCGAGAAGTAGGGAAAATAAATCCCTATTTGCGGGAAGGCGTAACTCTATATCACTGCTAAGGGACTAACGTGATACGAATCAGCGAGAAGATTTGGAAGGATATCACTGCCAAGGGACTAACGTGATATGACATAACTTATTGCTGCTCAGGGACTAACGCAGTAAGTCATGGTTGGGATTGAAATTGAAATTGAAATTGAAATGAGTCTTGGTTACTGCCAAGGGACTAACGTACCAAAGAACTCGGTGCCATATCACCGTCAAGGGACTAGCATGATAAGACGTAACGCAATAGGTCACGATTTGGATTGAAATTGAAATTGAAATTGAAATGAGTCTTGGTTACTACCAAGGGACTAAGGTACCATAGAACTCGGTGCCATATCATCGCCAAAGGATTAAGGTGATAAGACGTAACGCAATAGGTCACGATTTGGATTGAAATTGAAATTGAAATAGGATCTAAAAAAAAATTTAGAAGAAACAAGTTGGGAAACAAGCTTTACCTGTAGAATGATGCTTTGCAAATGCGTATGCTTATGATTTGTTGTAAATGCATGAATGTTTATGCAGACGTCGCGTATGTGAGTGTATATGAACATGAATATGTATGTATGTATGATGACTTTGATGTACTATCTTTTGTCACCCATTGGATTTGTTTAAAACCTTTCGAGCAGCTTTGCGAGTCTTAACTTAGATCGTCTGAGGTTAGTCTATTGGGATATTGCAGTGTTTTCGGAACTATCATATCACCAGGCGTGTATTGACTGCCGGAGATGTCGTGGTCTCATCCCCTTTATTTTGTCTAATGATTTATAAGTTTCTTGTTATAAGTTCAAAGTTTAAAGTTTATGAGGAATAAATTATTCTTTGCACTTGGTATTGAAATGACGAAAGACACACTGTGAAAGGGAAAAACTTTTATTGATTATTGCCTTGAATTGGCGAATGTACAAAAAAAAGTATGGAAGAAGAAAAAAAAATGACAAATAGAAATGATATTAATACTGCTATCGCTCTTTTGTTATCGAGGGCCCCAGTAATCCTTTGACTTCAGAAGTTGGTGATTGCATGACTTTTTATCCTTTACGAACCATCTTGGATCCATGGTTTGGAATCTGGCCCCTGCTAGGCGTAGTACTTCTTGACTGCATCTGAATTGATTGGATGCGACAACTCATCTCCATCCATGGTGGTGAGGACAAGTGCTCCTCCTGAGAATACTGTTTTGACGACATATGGGCCTTCATAGTTAGGTGTCCATTTTCCCCAGGCATCGAGTCGGGGTAGTAAAATCTTCTTGAGGACGAGATCTCCTTCTTTGTAAGTTCGAGGATGGACCTTTTTATCGAACACCTTTTTCATCCTTTTCTGATAGAGTTGTCCGTGACACAAAGCTGTCAGTCGCTTTTCTTCAATGAGATTCAGCTGATCAAAACGGGTTTTTACCCATTCTGATTCTTCTAACTTTGTATCAGCTAGGACTCTTAAAGAGGAGATCTCCACTTCGATGGGAAGAACTGCTTCCATACCATAGACCAAAGAGAAAGGGGTTGCCCCTGTGGATGTGTGTACTGAAGTTCTGTAACCGTGTAAGGCGAAAGGAAGAATTTCATGCCAATCCTTGTACGTCTTCACCATCTTTTGTATTATCTTTTTGATATTTTTGTTTGCAGCTTCAACAGCGCCATTCATCTTAGGCCTATATGGTGAAGAATTATGGTGTTCAATTTTGAATTCTTCGCACAACTCCTTCATCATATTATTGTTCAGGTTCAACCCATTGTCAGTAATGATTCTACTTGGAATCCCATATCGGCATATGAGGTTATGTTTGATGAACCGAGTAACCACTTGTCTTGTTACATTAGCGTAGGAAGCAACCTCGACCCACTTGGTGAAATAGTCAATGGCAACCAATATGAATCGGTGTCCATTAGAGGCTTTGGGTTCGATCATTCCTATCATATCAATCCCCCACATCGCAAACGGCAATGGCGAGCTTAGTACATTCAGTGGATTTGGCGGTACGTGTACTTTGTCAGCATATATTTGGCATTTGTGACATGTCCTTGCGTATTGGAAACAATCAGCCTCCATTGTTAACCAGTAGTATCCTGCTCTTAATATTTTTCTTGCCATTGAATGTCCATTTGTATGAGTTCCAAAGGTTCCTTCATGGACTTCCTTAATTATCTCCTTGGCCTCATTATTGTCCACACATCTTAGTAACACCGAATCGTAGTTTCGCTTGTATAGGACTTTACCGTTTAGGAAGAACTTAGATGCCAACCTCCTTAGTGTCTTTTTGTCAATTGCGGAGGCATTGTCTGGATATTCTTGTTTCTCCAGGTATTTCCTAATATCATGGTACCAGGGCTTGTTATCGGGTTGCTCTTCGATCGTAAGGCAACAGGCTGGTTCGTCGAAGTGTCTGATCGTTATCCGAGTTTCGTGATATGCCATCACCATCAATCCCCATCATAAATATACCATCCTCATCAACTCAAATCACAAATATTCCTTCCTCCTCAATCCTTCCTATAGATATTCCATCCTCTTCAACCACTGCACCTCCACCTCCTCTATCCCATCCCCTAACTACCAGAAAATCCAACCCTTACTGCCTTCTCTATCCTGACTACAAACTCACCTTCAACCCACCTGAACCTGAACCCCATATCTACCTGGAGATGTTCAGAAATAAAGTGATCAGTAGGCTGGACCTTTTGAAGGATGCTTCCTTCCTTGGTCTTGATGATGTTTCCACAAGAAAACTCTGGAGATGCTTTCGCCAGGATTTTCAAGTGGGTGCTATGGCTGTTCAGAAGAGACTAGTGGCTGCTGCCCCTGGCTATGCTGGTTATCTTCTTGAGGGTGATAATGGTATCTACTATCATCCCATCAGAAACAGGAGAGTTCTTGAGGAGAAGCAGTTTACTGATGAACTTGAGGAAGCAAGAATTGCTGCAGCAATGGAAGCCAATCCGTGCAGAGATATTGTGGTCTGGAGACCTCAGTATCCAGTTCTGAATAGAGACTTCAAGTTCTTGTTTGACTTGCTGAGGGAAAATCCTTCTGTGGAAGACCCAAACTTGGTCATTCCAAAAGTTGTTGACCCACCAGAAGTTGAAGGTCCTTCTGCCCAAAGGAATCTGGCTGCCATTCTTCAGGCTCTTGAGAATGGAGATTCTGAGGTGCCTGCTGCAGAGTATGGATATGCTTCTATGGAAGAAGCAGATGCTGAAGATCATCCTGCTGACAGTATTCCTGTTGAGGAAAATCAAGGTGATGATCTGACAATAGAAGCTGCGGTTCAGAATGTTATCCCTCTGGACAGAAGTTGTGAAGCTTCTTCTGATGAACCTTCTCGTCTCGTCAGGCTGAGCTATCTTCTCGCATGGATGAGCAACGCACAATCAATGCTGAATTTCGCACCTTCATGGAGAGGCAGACTGAGAGCAACAATGGGATTCATGACATGCTGGCCAAGATCATGTCCAAGCTAGGGTCATCTTAGTCCTTGAGTCTTAGTTGTTTTCTTTGTTTGCTGCATTTGTTTTCCTAGCATCCCTCTTGTACTTCTGTTAATTTCTCTTTGGAAAATTAATGAAATCTATCTTTTCTTCTCTCATATTGTTTGTCTTGTTTTTCATCTGAATCTTTTATGTTTTTGATGTTATGAAAAAAAGGGGGAGAAAGATGTGATAAATGATCTGATTTATTTTATCAGTTGCTGGGAGAAAGGCTCCACATTTCTAACAGAACTTGCAAAGTTCTATGTCTTTGAGTGTTTTGCAGGAATTGAAGATCCTCTTTAAAGCTCAACATGAGAAACAAAGACATGGGGAAAAGCAATTTTGTATAAAAACAAGCTTATGGAAATTGAAGCAAGCTGAGGGCTGTAAAGCTTCAAGATCAGAAGCAAGAAGGAAGAATGTTCTAATATTCTAACACATTCCTATTCCTTATATGTTCTGATGCATGTTTTTAGTTATAAAATATGCTCTGTAACATTACTTGTTTTTGCTCTAATACATAATTATATGTTCTGATACATATTTTATGTTCATATTCATTCATGCTGATTTTTGTCGTTTAGTTTGTTCCGTAAAATTTCAGGATGTAGAGATGCTCTGATGATGCTCTGGTACATTCAACAATGTTCTGATACAATCTAGCATGCAATGATTCAAGAAGAAATTCAAGCTCTGAAGCTGTCAAATGGAAGCAAGAATCAGAAGCTGAATGTTCTGAAGATCGAAGAAATTCAAGTTCTGAAGCTGTCCTATGGAAGCAAGAATCAGAAACTGTGAATGTTCTGAAGATCTAAGCATATGTGATCGTCTCAACTGAAATGGAAAATACTCAGGGAAGTCCTTTATTAATTAAAATTCTTCCAGTATTTATTTCAGGGGGAGATTATTTATCTCAGGAGGAGATTGTTAATCTCAGGGGGAGACATATTCACACACTATGTTTATATGCTTATGCTATAGCTGTGTAGTTGTCTTTAGCCGTCTGTTATTCTGATCGCAAATTCATATCATTTATGTATGTTTTTGTCATCATCAAAAAGGGGGAGATTGTTAGAACAAGATTTGTTCTGATCAATATTCTTAGTTTTGATGATAACAAGCATATGAATTTTGTATGAGATAATGTGGTACTCTAATACTATGCAATTTCCATTTCAGGAATTATATAAAGAGTATGCACAAAATCAGCGCAAGAAGCACTGACTCAGAAGGTTCAGCATGCAACATCAGAACATGGTCTGGCAAGACATCAGAAGATGGTCAAGCAGAATCAGAACATGGGTCTATGGAAGCATCAGAAGAACTTGAGATCAGAAGCAGAAGCACTGAAGTTCTCATGGTATCACGCTCAGAAGCACTTCAAGGTCAGAAGATAAGAAGATGCTCTGCACCAAGCTGTTTGCCTCTGATGACATTCAAACGTTGTTTACACAAACATCAGATCAGTAGCAAGTACTAGCTGGCAGGCTACGCTGACTGACAAAAGGAACGTTAGAAGCTATTAAAGGCAACGTCAGTAGACACAGCGAAAACAAGGCTCGAGGTAGTTGACAAAAGAGTGAAACATTAAATGCAATGTTGTACGGATTACGCAAAGCACTAAATGCTCCCAACGGTCATCTTCTCAAGTGCCTATAAATATGAAGTTCTGATGAGAAGCTATGTTACGAATTCTGAATACAACACTTGCGCAATATACAGAAACACTGTCAAATTCAAAAGCTCTCAAACTTCATCATCAAACTCACTACATTGCTGTTGTAATATCTTAGTGAGATTTAAGCTTAAACTTAAGAGAAAATCACAGTTGTGATAACAGCTTTATAAGAAGCATTGTAACTCTTAGAATTTGTTTACATTAAGTTGTAAGAACTAGAGTGATCAGGTTGTTGATCAGTATACTCTAGAAAGTCTTAGAGGGTATCTAAGCAGATTGTTCCTAGAGTGATCAAGTTGTGATCAATTACTCTAGAAGACTTAGCAGTTGGCTAAGTGGAAAACCATTGTAATCTCGTGTGATTAGTGGATTAAATCCTCAGGTGAGGTAAATCACTCAAAGGGGGTGGACTGGAGTAGTTTAGTTAACAACGAACCAGGATAAAAATCATTGTGCAAATTGTTTTTATCTTACAAGTTTTAAAGCTACACTTATTCAAACCCCCCTTTCTAAGTGTTTTTCTATCCTTCAGCTTTCACTTTGTCAGGATCTACCTCTATGCCTCGTTGGCTTACTATGAATCCCAACAGCTTTCCCGATCTCACGCCAAATGTACATTTGTTCGGATTCAACCTTAGCTTGAACTTCTTCAAGCGTTCGAACAACTTTTGCAAGTGTATGATGTGTTCCTCTTCAGTACAGGACTTAGCGATCATGTCATCCACATATACTTCGACTTCCTTGTGTATCATATCATGGAACAGTGTGACCATAGCTCGTTGATACGTTGCCCCAGTGTTTCGCAATCCAAAAGGCATCACCTTGTAACAGAAAGTAACCTAAGATGTCATGAAGGTGGTTTTCTCCATGTCTTCGGGAGCCATTTTGATTTGATTATACCCAGAAAACCCATCCATGAATGAGAATACTGAAGCTTGTGCGGTATTGTCCACTAGTATGTCTATGTGTGGCAGCGGAAAGTCGTCCTTTGGGCTTGCCTTATTCAGATCCCTGTAATCAACACACATGCGCACCTTCCCATCCTTTGGGCTTGCCTTAGGAACTGGCACTATATTGGCGATCCATGGTGGATATTCAACTACGGCAAGGAAACCTGCGTCAAACTGCTTGAGCACCTCTTCTCGGATTTTATTATCCATGTCGGGTCGAACTCTTCTGTGTTTTTGTCTGATAGGTGTACAACCCTCTTTGAGCGGTAGCCTATGTACGACGATGTCTGTATCCAACCCAGGCATGTCACGGTATGACCAAGCGAATATTTCTACATAGTCGTGGAGGAGTTTGACCAGCGTCGCTTTTATGTCCTCGTTCAGTGTTGCCCCATTCTTGATTTCCTTGGGTTCTTTGTCGGTGCCCAAATTTATGATTTCGATGGCTTCTTGAGGAGGGAGCATGCTTTTGGATTCTCTGTCCATTAGCCTTGACAATTCTTTCGGAAGTTCATCGTCTTCCTCATCCCCTTCCTCAGACTGATTAGCGAGAGCCTCGAGTTTACATTGAGTTTCAGCAATATTATTATCGGTGATTTTAGAGGGTGATCTGCACATGTTTATGTTTTGTTTTTAGTATGCAATTATGATTGTGCTTTTGTTTTATGCAAGAATGTTATTTGTTGTAATACGGTGAACTGACTTTTTATCGAAATGTTGCGGTTAACCATGAGTCGCCACCGACTTTTATTTTATCCAATTGGAAAGGCAAAAAGAACAGGAAAGACCTTTGAAAGATTTTGAGTTCGGGGGTAGGTTATACAAAGGGAAGGTGTAAGGCACCCTTTGCATCCATGGTTATCCATGGGCTCTTAATTGCTTAGCTCACTTGTTTGAATGTTTGAAAAGTTTGAAGTGTCGTGTGTGAATAGTAAAAGAAAGATTTCGTTAAGGACTTTAGCTTGTAAATAAGCGTAGCCTTATTTTGAAATTGTTTTGGAATTGTTTTGAAATAGGAGGTGTGAAAAGCATTTGATTTTTGATTTGATTATGAGCAAGCAATTAAGAACTACCTACCCTAAGTTTGTCTTTCGTGTTCTTTAAGTCTTTCGGGCGAAAGGGTCTATCCATACCATGAGAGGGTAGGAAGCCTTTCAATTGGATGTACGGGTCATCGAGAAAAGTATCTTTCGCCATAAGACTGTCCCTTGCCATAAAGAGGGCAGGTAGTCTAAGGGAAGGATATAATAGTCTTTTTAGGCAACATGTAGAGATACCTTAGCAATCGAAGGGACTATCATCATTTATCGAGGCAACATCGAGGGACAAGATCATTTTATTCGTAGGCAACTCGAAGGGACTGTGATCTTTTATCGAAGGGACTATGATGATTAGGCAGCATGTGCTAAGGTATCCCTACGCTTGAAGGGACTTGACTATTTGATCGAAATCGAAAGCAACAGGCAATAAGAGGCGTTACCCTAGAGGTGCGTGTGTGGCACAATCACGTGATTAATTCAGATATTGTTATCTTGTAATTAGTGATCTAATTCTGTTAAAGGCTTGCACTCCCTATTTTACTAACCACGCAGAGAAATAAAGGCAGAATTAAAGCCCTACGCTATTACAATAAACACCTGCGGGGATGGGGGAAATTAAAAGACAGAAGAATAAGAAAGATCAATAATTAGTGTAAACATCGTTGAACGCCTTGATCTTCCTCGAACCCTCGATTGACTCTGAAAATGAAAAATAATAATAGGGTGAGTGTAGGAGGAATTCATTGACGGTTGAAACCAATCCTAATTTAAGGCACAAGGCAAAAATAAAAATTAAAATGATGATTAAACAAAGAGAGAGTTAGAAACTTAGCTTTTTGATTGATGGCGCGTGGCTAAAGGATCTTGGTTAATCCTGAAAAATGAAGAAGAGAAAGGGAAAGAATTGGGCGCGAAAAATAAAAGCAAGGAGAATGAAAAGGCGAACAGAATACAGTAAAAACATGGTTAAACCTTATGGCTAAAAAAACGAGACAAACCCAAAGATTAAAACCCAAGGGTAAAAACTTAAGTTAATAGACAACTCTTGCATTATTGAGACAAACCTACCTAAAGGTTTCCCTTAGTTATCTATAGTTTTTGTTTTTTGTTTTTTGAGGTTAGAGGAAAAAACCTAAAAATACTAATTTAAATTAAACCTAAAAATTAATCAAAAATTAGTTAGCCTAAAAATTAACCTAAATCAAATATTATCTAACTATCCTAATCTAAATTCAAATTAAATCTAAAGACAAACCTAATTTTAATTATATTATTTTAACTAACCTAAGTTAATTAATTAAAAAACCTTAAATTGATAAAAAGATGAATTAGAATTAATTTGGTCTTGATACTAATTAGTCTTAATAAGGTTAAATAGCAAAGCCAAAAAAGGTTAATTAAAAAAAGGGGAAAGAAAGAAAGAAAAAAAAACAGATATAAATAAATAATAAAACCTGGGCGCAATGATCATGTGTGGCTAAACTTGAAGGGAGCATGGTGATCCTTGCCATTGTGGCCCTTAGATTGTGCCTTGGTTATGATCTGACGGTGGAATCGTGAGGGTGCGTTGTGAGATTCTTACAGCCACAAGCATGGGATCTGTGAAACCAAGATAACAGATAAAAAATACTTATAATAACAGGGATCGAACCCCAGTATTGGGGGTTACCAACGCTCCCATGTGACACTTTGGCTGCACAATTTATTTGTTAACAAAGTCAGCTGTAAAATTTAAATATGAGTATTAATTCTAGACAGAAACATTCAAATCGTGGGCCCTTGGGATCCTGACGCCAGCCAATGAGAGCGAAAGAGAGTGAAGGGACTTGTTGACTGGCCGTTCATAGCATGACACGCGTGGGAGAGAGAAGCGGAGAGACTAGAGAATTTTTGACCCACCAATGAGATAGCGCCAAGCACAGCCAAAGGTTATCATTCACTATTCATCTTCTTCAATGAATTCCAACCAACAATTTGCTACGATTTTCATGCGGGTTTGCTACCGCTTCTGCAATACACTTCGTAGCGAATTCCTGAAAGATCAAAGCTCAAAATAAAAACGTTAAACACACAATCCAAGTGCCCAGATCCACCAATTGGAGTGTTTTGAGTTCAATGGGATGATTTATTTTGTCTGGAAATGTTTGGAACCATGAAAACGAAAAGGTTGAAGCTCATGCACTCAATAATGGCATCTCGTATTTCTATGAGAGATGATGAATATGGGCGTCCTAAACTTCAAGAGCGATTGGGATCGACGCTTAATGACCTCAGAATCGTGTTACGATGCTTGGAACTCGTCTATCTTCGTTATGGAAGAAAATACCTCATGCCCTAATTTTGAAGAAACTTTCTTCTCTTTGGAACCCTATTTTTTCTCCCTCTCCTTTGTTTTTTCCACCTATTCATACTGAATGACAAGGTATTTATAATGAATGGAATTAGGTCAAGAATTGAATTGGAGATTGAATCTATTAGGTGACTTGGAAATACAAAAAGATTTGATTGAAATTTTGTGCAAATCTTTCTACTTTTGATTCCAAACCTATTTCTTGCATATTTTTCAATTAATCTTGTCCATTGGATCTAGATTTTAATCAAAAAATTGATCCCATACTCAAATAATTATTTTGTGATTTATTTGATTTTATTTGATTTTAAATAATTAAAATCAAACATAAATGATATAATATCACAAAAAATAAAATATTTAAACCATGGACTCCTCTTGGGCTCATAATCACGTGAGAAGCTAAAAAATGTAAGCCCATTACTCAAAAATTGGAAATATGCTTATTAGGGTTTTCTTTTTTTCTTGGAAATCGACCACCTTTCGAGCATCATATCTTCCTCAATTTTTATCTTATGAAGGTGTTTTAGGACTTTTTAGAAAGCTTAAGGAGTCCTCTAAAAGTTCCTTTTGATTTCATCTCAATTGATTTTACCATGTTCAAGTTATGAGCTTTGAGAAAAAATGACTTTTTGTGATCCTTTAGAAGGACCTATAATGTTTTGGCTTATATCTCCCAAATGGTGCATTTCTGGCCTTGGCTTGTGAGAGACAAAATTGTAGAGAATCCAATTTCCTTCAAATTGAGCTTTGGATGGAAAACTTCTGATGTTCCATGTGAAAGTTATGGCTGGTCAAAGTTGGGTTGACTTTCTCCTTAAAAACCCTAATTTAGAAACTTAGGTTTTTGATGATTTTGGAGCTTTTCTTGATGAATCATGATCAATACTTGATCAAATGATGAATGATACTTCAAAATAAGGATGTTGACCAAAAATCAGAAGTTTTGACTGTGTTTTGACCATAGTTTGACTTTTAGGTCAACTAGTCGCTTATTGATCGTTTGGGCTATTGAGCGAGCAATCTTTTTAATCAGAGCTTGAAACTTGGCATGAGGGTCCTTTGAAGCATGTGAGAGACCATAAAGTCCACTTGAGGTATCAGAAGTTGATTTTACTTTGAGAGAAGCAAAACCCTAGTTGGAGGGTTTGTTGTTTAGGACAGAGACTGCATGTTTCTTTCTTGTGTATCTTTGAGCATTTGATAATCATATGGACTGAAATATGAATAAATATGATGGGAAAATTTTGGGGTATGACATTTGTCATTTTAGGAAAGTAAATGCAAGAACGAGACGATGTTTTCAATACCAAATGCAAACGACAATTTTATTAATAAACTCAACTTTGAAAGTAAATGGGGCCCTTACAAACAAACTCTATGCTTCGGGCGAGGCATGAGCGACATTGTTTTTTTTTATTGATTGATTGAAATGGGAAATAAAACACACGACAAAACAAATTACTTTGAAATAGAAACTATCTCTGGTATCTCCAGGCTCGTCCAATTTTGAAGTTGTTCTCCTGGTCTGATCATTCGGATGAAGTTGGATGTACCCTCCATGCTAGATATCATGGATACATGCTCATATTTGCCTGTGACAAAAGTTTGCACGATCGGAGGGAATCGTTGCTCTTCCTTTGCAGCCTTCTTTGTCGGTTGACATCCTAACCCCAGACGATCTATTTTCTCTTGCACTTCTGGAATCTTGCCCCAGCCTTCCATTTTCATGTCTTGCAAGTCTCTCTAGGATGTTACCGCCCTTCGTATTTTCTCAATTGGTAGCGTGACAGCAGTTGCGATCTCTAGTGCTTGGAACAAAGTCTCTAATGCCTCTTCTCCAGCCTCGATGTATCGGTACGAGTCCAGATTGCTAACAAATATATCCTCCTCCCCATTGACGGTCACTATAGAGTTTCCATCCACAAATTTTACTTTCTGATGCTGAGTAGAGGTGACTGCCCCAGCAGCATGAATCCAGGGACGTCCCAATAAGCAGGTATAAGCAGGTTCAATCTCCATTACTTGGAACTTGATGCAGAATGTATGGGGACCAACTACTACAGGGAGGTCAACCTCTCCCAACACCGGACTTTGTGACCCATCGAAGGCTTTGACCACCAGACGACTTGGTCTAACTACCAGACCCTCCAAGGCTATCATGTCGAGAGTGGCCTTTGGCATCACGTTTAATGATGACCTTGTGTCAATCAGGACTCTGGATAGATGAGCTTTCCCACATTGTATGGAGATATGCAGGGCTTTGTTATGCTCTTTCCCTTGTGAGGGTAGCTCATGCTCACTAAAACTTAAACATGCCCCAACAGTAAGATTAGCCACCATTCCATCAAATTGATTTACAGTGATGTCTTTAGTTACGTGGGCGGCGTTCAGGATTTTCATCAAGGCGTCTCGATGTTTTTCTGAATGTACTAACAGCGAGAGGAGTGATATTTTGGACGGAGTTTGGTGCTACTGGTCCACCACTCTATAATCACTTTTCTTGATTAACGCCAAAAACTCTTCAGCATCTTTGTTAGTGGTCTCTTTGTCCTTAGATGTGCCTTATTCAGTCGGGACCACAGTAGCTTGATTACTTGCTTGTGCTAAGTTCTCATTTGGTTTTGCAGTATTTAATATGCGACCATTACGAGTCATGCCCCTAGGTCCAACAATGTTTGTCACATCAGTATTAGTATTATAATCATATTCCCAAGGGACCGCTTTCATTTTGTCCACAGGATATGGATCTCTGACTGGGATGATCCTAGTGTGCACTTGCGTGGGTATCAGCAATGTTGCTTTAGCGCAGGGGATGATTAATGTCTTCCTTGCCCCTTGCCTAGGTATTATCAATGGTTCATTCCTATCTAGCATGGCCACATATTCCTCTTCAGGATGCTCCTTAAATTGAATTACTCCTTGATCCACGAGTCTTTGCAGGGTGTTCTTAAAGGCTTCGTTATGTTCTAGGATGAACCCCTTTGCGAGTAGATACCTCTTAAGGGCATCTATGGGGGAACTCCGTTGTTGAACTAATTCTTGCTCAGTGACTACCTCTATTGCATTGACTGCGCCATTGTGACGAGGCATGGTGTTTGTCTTCACGTTGGGTTTGTCAAAAGCAATTGCCCCAGACTCTATTAGGTCTTGAACCTTGTGCCTGAAAGCCCAGCATTTTTCTAATGTGTGTCCAGGGGAATTGGAAGGAGAGCATTCAAGAAATTCATCGAGGTAAGGGGAGACTCTTCCTTTTAGTATCTCTTATGTGATCTTAGGTGATAGGTAGATTGATGTATGGTTTGGTTCAATTAGATATTGGGATTGTTAGGTTAGGGTGTTATAATTGGATTGAATTGATGATAATTGTGTGAACTAATTGGTTAATAATGAGTTTGGATGATGTTTATAGTGTATAATTGAATGTATGATGATTATATGCATGTATGTGATGTATGGAATCGTTTGTGGGTGAAAAGGGGGTGAAATCGCAGGGTCTGTCGCAGACTTGGGGTTTGCTGAAATCACAGGTCCGCTGAGCGGAGGGGGGGTCCGCTGAGCGGAGGTCCCAACGTAGTTCGCTCCTGTTTGACGTCGCTTGAGGTCCGCTGATCGGGGGCCTGAAGGATTTCGCTTTTGTCTTGCTCCGCTGAGCGAACCTTGCTGTGTGTGAATTTTTCCAAACTTCAAAATAACGTATCTTTTTATCCGTGTATCATTTCTTAGTGCCGTTTTGGGTGTTGTGCAAGTAATTAAATGTTTTATAAGATGGATAATGAATATTGGTAATAGCCAACTTTATTTCCTTAAAAACTAGATTTAATTACTTGATGAGAATTGAACATTGTGTGCATATGAGATAGGTGTGACAATGTGTTTGATGCGATGATGAATTGGTTGTGATTTGTTATTATGATTGTGATGGATGCATGACTATTTGAATGATGTTGAAAACATGTACGTACTTATTCGGTGATGTGGTGTTGAGATGAGCTGTTCGTCGTGATTCGGTGTGTTTTAAGTATGTTATATGTGTTTCATTCATTCATATGCATTGATGTTGGATCCCGGTGATGTTTGGATCGTTGGTGGACATATTTCCCATTGTGTGGAAATTGTGTCGGTGGGCCGTATCTCGATGAGGCGTAGATCGGTTAGGTGGATTGATTCCACGGTTTATTGGTACCACATGCATAGTGTCAGTTGTGTCATATGCATTCTGTCATAATATGATTGTATGGATTTCTGTAGTGTGTGTTGTAATCTATTATTGTGTGAATTAATAATGGATGTGAATCTGAATATGTATAATTGGGTGAACAGTATATTATGATGCTTGTTGCTTATGAATTGCATAATATTTACTAACTGAGAATGAGACTCACCATTACATGTTGTCATTTTCATATTAGGGAGTAGCGGCATTAGTGCTTGGTGAGGATGACTCATAGAGTTTATCCGTTTATGTTGGGTCGTGTCGGTCATGCTCTGATCTGTAACACTGGGGAACGATAGTTATAGAGTTTTTATGATATTAATCTACTTTATTGGTGTTGGATTATGATTCCATTGGATGTATTTGATAATGTTTTTTTATTCTGCGGTGATAAACATAATTACGATTTGGTGAACCGTTTTCTGATGAAGCATGACTTGACCATGATTGGTTTATTTATTTTATATAATTGTGGCACCCTTGTGTTTATGTTTTACTCTGATTAAAAATTGCCGCGGGGTTTAGAAGGGTGTTACAATAGTGGTATCAGAGCATAGTCGGTTGTTTGAGTATGAGTCTTAGTGTCAGTTAATCCCTCGTATGCGAATAGTGTAAGGTTGACACTATCGATACATCTTGTTCTAATGAATATTGTTTTATATTTAGCAGAACAATGGCTGGAAGAGGAGGAAGAAACGACAATGCAATTGCTGAGGCTCTGGGCATGATTGCTGGTGTACTGGGAGGGAATGTCAATGGGGCTGGTATTGGTGCTGACAGGCAGCTGAACAGTTTCCAGCGGAACAATCCTCCGTTGTTCAAGGGCACACATGATCCTGAAGGTGCTCAGAAATGGCTTAAGGAGATCGAGAGGATTTTCAGAGTCATCGATTGTGCTGAGAACCTGAAAGTGAGGTATGGTACTCATATGTTGTCCGAAGAAGCTGATGACTGGTGGATGGCTACCAGGGCTGAATTGGATGCTGCTGGTGTAGCTGTTTCCTGGGCTGTGTTCAAGAGAGAGTTTCTGATGAGGTATTTTCCTGAAGACGTTCGAGGCAGGAAAGAGATTGAATTTTTGGAGCTGACTCAGGGTAATATGACGGTACCAGAGTATGTTTCGAAATTTGTCGAGTTGGCGAAGTACTACGTTCACTACAACAATGACGAGGCTAGTGAATTCTCAAAGTGCATCAAGTTTGAGAATGGTCTTCGTGATGAGATCGAGCAAGGGATCAGGTACCAGAGAATTCGGCAATTTGTCGATTTGGTGGACTGTAGTAGGATCTTTGAAGAGGATAACCTTAAGCTGAAGTCATCTCACTCTCGCGAGTTGGTTGACAAGAAAGGTAAGAAGCCTATGTATAGAGGTAAGCCATATGGTAGAGGAAATCCTAGAGCTGGGGATTGGAAGAGGCCTAGTGGGGGAGATTCTGGTGCTCCCGTTAGGTGCTACAACTGTGGTGAGACCGGGCATAGAAGGAATGAGTGCAAGAGTGGAGAGAAGAAATGCTTCAAGTGTGGTAAGGCGGGTCATATAGCTTCAGATTGTAGGATGAAGATTGTGACTTGCTACAATTGCGGCGAAGAGGGTCACATCAGTCCGCACTGCACTAAACCGAAGAAAGATCAGGTTGGTGGAAAAGTCTTTGCCTTGTCTGGGTCAGAGACTGCTCCAGAAGATCGTCTAATTAAAGGTACGTGTTTTATCCATGACACACCTTTAGTTGCTATTATAGATACTGGAGCGACTCATTCGTTCATTTCATTGGATTGTGCTAAACGATTGGGATTAGAAATATCTGTTATTCATGGAAGTATGGTTATTGACACTCCTGCGTCGGGTTCAGTAACTACTTCTTGTGCTTGTTTGAACTGTCCTGTTGACATATTTGGTAGGAAGTTTGGAATGGATTTAGTATGCCTTCCTCTTGAAGGGCTTGACGTCATTTTAGGGATGAACTGGTTGAAATTTAACCGAGTTCATATCAATTGTTTTACGAAGACGGTTATCTTTCCTGAAGAGGTTAGTGTTGAGGATTTGACTATGTCAGTTAAACAGATGAATTTGGCTATCAATGATGGAGCGGTGGTGTTTATGTTGTGCTCCTCGATGGAAGTGAAAGGGGGCGATAGCACTGGTGAGCTACGGGTAGTGAATGAGTATCCGGAAGTGTTTCCAGAAGATGTTAGTGAGTTGCCACCTGAAAGAGAAGTGGAGTTCGCTATAGAATTGATTCCTGGAACTAGTCTTGTGTCGATGGCACCGTATCACATGTCGGCATCAGAATTGGCTGAACTAAAGAAACAGTTAGAAGAATTGTTGGAGAAGAAGTTTATTCGTCCTAGTGTGTCACCGTGGGGTGCGCCGGTACTGTTGGTTAAGAAGAAAGAAGGTTCAATGAGGCTATGTGTTGATTATAGACAACTGAACAAAGTGACAATCAAGAATCGATACCCTTTGCCGAGGATTGACGACTTGATGGACCAGTTGGTTGGAGCTTGTGTGTTTAGCAAGATTGATCTGAGGTCTGGATATCACCAAATTCGTGTGAAGGCAGAAGATATTCAGAAGACGACATTCCGAACGAGGTATGGACACTATGAATATTCTGTTATGCCATTTGGTGTTACTAATGCACCTGGTGTTTTCATGGAGTATATGAACAGGATATTTCACCCGTATCTTGACAAGTTCGTGGTAGTGTTCATTGACGACATTCTGATTTACTCGAAGAGTGATGAAGAACATGCAGATCATTTAAGAGTGGTGTTGGAGTTATTGAAGGAGAAGAAATTGTATGCGAAATTGTCTAAATGTGAATTCTGGTTGGAGGAAGTAAGTTTTCTTGGCCATGTAATTACGAAGGACGGTATCGCAGTGGATCCTATGAAGGTAGAAGCAGTATCTCAGTGGGAGACGCCAAAGAATGCTTCAGAGATTCGTAGTTTTCTTGGTCTGGCAGGTTACTAAAGAAAGTTCATTGAGGGATTTTCGAAGTTGGCATTACCAATGACTAAGTTAACAAGAAAGGGGCAAGTATTTGTATGGGATTCAGAATGCAAAAAAGGTTTTCAAGAGTTGAAGAAGAGGTTGACGAGTGCTCCGATCTTAATTTTGCCTAATCCATCGAAGTCTTTTAATGTGTACTATGATGCTTCACTGATGGGTTTAGGTGGTGTTTTGATGCAAGATAAGCAGGTAGTGGCCTATGCTTCAAGACAGTTGAAAATCCATGAAAGGAATTATCCAACTCATGATTTGGAATTGGCGGCCGTGGTGTTTGTGTTGAAGTTGTGGAGACATTATCTCTATGGTTCTCGATTTGAGGTATTCAGCGATCATAAGAGTCTGAAGTATCTCTTCGATCAGAAAGAGCTCAATATGAGACAGAGAAGATGGTTATAATTTTTGAAGGACTATGATTTCGGTTTGAATTACCATCCTGGTAAAGCAAATGTTGTTGCTGATGCATTGAGCAGGAAGTCATTGCATATGTCTATGCTAATGGTGCGAGAATTGGATTTAATTGAACAATTACGAGATTTGAGTCTAGTATGCGAAAGTACTTCCAATAGCGTTAAGTTGGGAATGTTAAAGTTAACTAATAGTATCCTTGAAGAAATTAGAAACTGACAGAAATCTGACGTTAGATTGGTAGATAAGTTGACATTGATTAACCAAGGTCGAGGAGGTGAATTCCGAATTGACGAGAATGGTGTTATAAGGTTTGGAGACCGAGTGTGTGTACCCGATGTTGCTGAGATCAGAAAGAGTATTCTGGAAGAAAGACACCGGAGTGGATTGAGCATTCATCCTGGTGCTACCAAGATGTATCATGATTTGAAGAAATTATTTTGGTGGCCTGGAATGAAGAAGGAAATTGCTGAGTTTGTTTATGCTTGCCTAATTTGTCAGAAGTCGAAAATCGAGCATCAGAAACCGTCTGGATTGATGGAACCGTTGTTTGTTCCGGACTGGAAGTGGGATGGAATTTCTATGGACTTTGTATCTGGTTTACCTAGAACGATTAGGAATTGTGATTCTATCTGGGTTATTGTAGACCGGTTGACGAAATCTGCTCACTTTATTCCAATAAGAATGGATTATCCGATGGAGAAGTTGGCTCAGTTGTATGTTGAGAAGATAGTGAGTTTGCATGGTGTTCCAGCTAGTATTGTGTCGGATAGAGATCCGAGATTTACTTCTAAGTTTTGGGCAGGAATGCAGGAAGCCTTAGGTACTAAGTTGAGGTTGAGTTCTGCTTATCACCCGCAGACAGATGGTCAGACAGAGAGGACAATTCAATCGTTAGAGGATTTGCTACGAGCTTGTGTATTAGAAAAAGGTGGTGCTTGGGATAGTTATTTACCTTTGGTTGAGTTTACCTACAACAATAGTTATCATTCGAGTATTGGTATGGCTCCGTTTGAAGCATTGTATGGTAGGAGATGTAGAACACCTTTGTGTTGGTACGAATCTGGAGAAAATACGGTGGTTGGACCGGAGATTGTGCAACAAACTACAGAAAAGATCAAGATGATTCAGGAAAAGATGAGAGCTTCTCAGAGTCGTCAGAAGAGTTACCATGACAAAAGAAGGAAGGATATTGAATTTAAGGAAGGAGATCATGTATTCATGCGGGTTACTCCGATGACTGGCATTGGGAGAGCTTTGAAGTCGAAGAAGTTAACTCCGCGTTTCATTGGTCCATTTCAGATTACTAAGAAGATTGGAAAAGTTGCTTATCAGGTTGCTTTACTGCCTGCACTCGCTAATTTGCATGATGTGTTCCATGTATCCCAGTTGAGGAAATACATTGCGGATCCGTCTCATGAGATTCAGGTAGATGATATACAGGTGCGAGATAATCTGACTGTAGAGACGTTACCTATGAGGATTGAAGATCGTAAAGTGAAGCAGTTGCGAGGTAAAGATATAGCAACGGTGAAAGTGGTTTGGGGAGGACCAGCCGGTGGAAATGTTACATGGGAGTTAGAGAGCCAGATGAAGGACTCTTACCTAGAACTTTTCGTCTAAGGTATGTTTTCGAGGACGAAAACTCTTTTAGTGGGGGAGAGTTGTAACACCCATAATTTCAGTTTATTAATTTAATTTGGATTTAAATTAAATAATTGGAATTTTAGAATTTAAATTGGAATTAATTGGAAAATGAGGGAGTAAGAGCTATTGGGCTTATGGTGTGGTGATAGTAAAAGAGGGGTGCTAATTAGTTAGGCCTTTTACTAAGTTGTGTTTAATTTATTTTATTTTATTTTTCATAAAATAAGAAAAAGGAACCATTGGGGGAGAAAAGAAGAACACGTGAAAAGAGCAAGAGAAGAGAAAGAGGCAAGAACGTGAAACCGGAAGGAGAGCATTCAAGAAATTCATCGAGGTAAGGGGAGACTCTTCCTTTTAGTATCTCTTATGTGATCTTAGGTGATAGGTAGATTGATGTATGGTTTGGTTCAATTAGATATTGGGATTGTTAGGTTAGGGTGTTATAATTGGATTGAATTGATGATAATTGTGTGAACTAATTGGTTAATAATGAGTTTGGATGATGTTTTGTAGTGTATAATTGAATGTATGATGATTATATGCCTGTATGTGATGTATGGAATCGTTTGTGGGTGAAAAGGGGGTGAAATCGCAGGGTCTGTCGCAGACTTGGGGTTTGCTGAAATCGCAGGTCCGCTGAGCGGAGGGGGGTCCGCTGAACGGAGGTCCCAACGTAGTTCGCTCCTGTTTGACGTCGCTTGAGGTCCTCTGAGCGGGGGCCTGAAGGATTTCGCTTCTGTCTTGCTCCGCTGAGCGAACCTTGCTGTGTGTGAATTTTTCCAAACTTCAAAATAACGTATCTTTTGATCCGTGTATCATTTCTTAGTGCCGTTTTGGGCGTTGTGCAAGTAATTAAATGTTTTATAAGATGGATAATGAATATTGGTAATAGCCGACTTTATTTCCTTAAAAACTAGATTTAATTACTTGATGAGAATTGAACATTGTGTGCATATGAGATAGGTGTGACAATGTGTTTGATGCGATGATGAATTGGTTGTGATTTGTTATTATGATTGTGATGGATGCATGACTATTTGAATGATGTTGA
Organism: Vicia villosa; assembly: GCF_029867415.1. NCBI lineage: Eukaryota > Viridiplantae > Streptophyta > Magnoliopsida > Fabales > Fabaceae > Vicia > Vicia villosa. Next base: position 145,118,778 of record NC_081182.1, read on the forward strand.
AATCATGTACATACTTATTCGGTGATGTGGTGTTGAGATGAGTTGTTCGTCGTGATTCGGTGTGTTTTAAGTATGTTATATGTGTTTCATTCATATGCATTGTTTTTGGATCCCGGTGATGTTTGGATCGTTGGTGGACATATTTCCCATTGTGTGGAAATTGTGTCGGTGGGCCGTATCTCGATGAGGCGTAGATCGGTTAGGTGGATTGATTCCACGGTTTATTGGTACCACATGCATAGTGTCAGTTATGTCATATGCATTCTGTCATAATATGATTGTATGGATTTCTGTAGTGTGTGTTGTAATCTATTATTGTGTGAATTAATAATGGATGTGAATCTGAATATGTATAATTGGGCGAACGGTATATTATGATGCTTGTTGCTTATGAATTGCATAATATTTACTAACTGAGAATGAGACTCACCCTTACATGTTGTCATTTTTAGATTGAGGAGTAGCGGCATAAGTGCTTGGTGAGGATGACTCATAGAGTTTATCCGTTTATGTTGGGTCGTGTCGGTCATGCTCTGATCTGTAACACTGGGGAACGATAGTTATAGAGTTTTTATGAAATTAATCTACTTTATTGGTGTTGGATTATGATTCCATTGGATGTATTTGATAATGTTTCTTATTCCGCTGTGATAAACATAATTACGATTTGGTGAACCGTTTCCTGATGAAGCATGACTTGACCATGATTGGTTTATTTATTTTATATAATTGTGGCACCCTTGTGTTTATGTTTTACTCTGATATAATTGTTTAAAAATTGCCGCGGGGTTTAGAAGGGTGTTACATCTAGCGCATTCACATACTACAAAAAGCCCGGTTTCCAACCCTCGTGTTGTGATAGGTTTGTTTTCCGACCCTCGAGTCATGAGTTTCCAACCCTCGTGTTGTGATTGTTTTGTTTTCTGACCCTCGAGTCGTGAGTTTCCAACCCTCGTGTTGTGATTGTTTTGTTTTCCGACCCTCGAGTCGTGAGTTTCCAACCCTCGTGTTGTGATTGGTTTGTTTTCCGACCTTCGAGTCGTGAATGTACGACCCTCGAGTCATGAGTTTCTAAACATATCATTTCCATTCCGACCCTCGAGTCGTGAATATTTGACCCGCTATTTTCTCCGACCCTCGAGTCGCGAGTCTCCAAGAAAATGAATCTTTTCTCATGCAGGCGAACTTGCTAGAACCATAATAAACAATCTTCTATGCAGTTAAACTTGCCCGAACCGGGGCAAGTGGATCCCATTGGTGCAGGTGAGCTTGCTAGTGATATAGCAAGTGATCCTTTTGGAATTACTTAAACTACGTGTAGCGGGGAAAATCTGATATCGAAGCCATGGGATTGACTCGAATCAATATTTCATTTGAAATCGCCAACGCGCTTTATTTTTTCAAAGGAAAAGGGAAAAGAACGTAAAACCCAAAAGTTGTTTTTAAAACAAGAAAGAGAACTCAGGTTCGGGTGTTGATTATACAAGGGGAAGGTTTTAAGCACCCCTCATATCTGTGGTACTCCACAGATATCTTTTTGAAAATTTGTGTCGTGTGTGCTAAAAAAAGGGTTTGTTTTATTTTTAAAATAAGCTCGGCAAAGCGTTAAGCTTTGTGCCTACATACCTCCTCGGTGCAATGGAGAAGTCAGAGCTAATGTAGTTCCGCTTAAAGGGAAAACGTTTTGAAAAACGAATAAACACTTTATCGTCGTCGGAGAGAAATACTCAGCCGTGGATTTTGAGCATGAGAACAAATGAGTTCTTTGCATCGCAAATGAAAGAAGGTCTCCAACTCGGATAGAAATCAACGAGTATGCCACTAGCTCTCTTACGCGGAAAAGATCTCATTATATCAATCGATTTCAGAATCGTGGGGTATAACCACTCGTTTCGACAATTAACAGTGTCTAAACTTTTGAAGAAAAAGGCCACTAAGGGCAAAAGATGTTTTTTAAAGAAAAGGTTTTGAAAAGGTTTGCAAACATAAGAATGTTTTGGAAAAAGGGAGAATATTTTTAAAATTAAAGAAGGGGAGGAGATGAAGAGGCTATCCTATTGCGTAAAATAAAAGCTAAGGAAAAGAACGGTCTAACCGAAGAAGAAGCCAACACTTGACATTATGAGTCAAGGTAGATTTCCCATCCTTTGGAATATCGACACTAAACCAAAACATTATCACTTGGGGATCCAGATGAACTTATTATCTTGGCACCACTTTGCATTAAGCACATTAAAATTCTGACGAAAATCGGGCAGAGTAACGGCTGTTTTCGGGTAAAATCCTTATATCAATGCCTTGGAATTAACCATCAAGGGCTTTCAAGGAAATACCTGCACATACAAACAGACAACAATCCAATGCCAGACAGACAGAATAACAACAGAGTAACAATGTCATAAGAGTCCAGAGGTACTAAGTCCATAAGTCCGAATCTCCTATATGATAGGGATAGTAACCAATAGTCCGAAAGAGAGCCTTAGGTGTTTTTTAGATTTTTGTTATTTATTAGTGTTTTAGCATAAAAGTAAAGTATGGTCCAAGTGGACAAAAAGAAAATAGCGGAAACATAAACATATGTCCAAATGGACAAAGAGAAAATAGCGGAATATAAACGTCCAAATGGACAAAGGAAAAATAGCGGAATGTAAATATGATGAAATGATAAAATAAAGCAATAAAGCAAGAAATATAAAGAGCGGTATAATAAATTGCGGAAATTAAAGTCAATTGTTAGATGTTAAAGATAACCATCTTGAAACTTGTCAAGTATGTTATCAAAGTTAGTAGTAAAGATCGATGGTGAGTGAAGGATGTTCTCGGATTTAAATTCAATGGACATTTATCAGAAGCTTGATAAAATCATAGCGACTACACGATAAATCTCCATAAGTCTTAAATCAACCGCATACAATTCTCTTCCATATTTGATCTTTTTTATTCGGGACACGAAATATTGCGCTATGTTAAGCAGATCGCCAAGTGATTTATGTAGAAATCACCCTACAACGAGGCCGGTCAAAACTTTATATGCTAATGCATGCGAGAGAAATGATATGTAGATCATTCTCCGAAAGCAATACCGCACGAAAGAAAATAGGTAACGATCTAGTCTTTACTAAGAATCCATAAGAATTCTCAAAGTGTTAAGACTTTCATCGATCAAAAGAAAAAAAGGAGAAGAAGAAGATAAAATGCATAAAGTAAAGTCAACTCACACTATCATTAATATCATTCATCTAATATTATGGATTTGGTCCTTTCAAACCTATCAACATCCTAGATCCAATGATATTAGTGAAATGGAGGAAGAAGAATAAAATTCACAAAAGATAATCAACTCACACTATCATTAATATCATTCATCTAATATTATGGATTAGGTCATTTCAAACCTATCAACATCCTAGATCCAATTATATTAATGAAGTGGAGGAAGAAGGAAGCCAAAACAAGCATAAAAAAGGCAAAAAAACACATTCTGTCCCAGGGGAAATCGATTTACCTAAGGAGGAAATCGATTTCCTTAGTGCAGGTTTTCAAATCTGGCGCAGAAACAGAATGGAAATCGATTTCCCTAAGGAGGAAATCGATTTCCTCTGTGCAGTTTAAAAAAAAAACAAGTTACGTACAACATGAAATCGATTTCAGCCTTAAGGAAATCGATTTCATCAGTGTAAATTTCACCAAAAACATCATTTAAAGGCATGAAACTTGATTTGAACAAATATACAAACACCTTATGATCACATACCAATTGGAGCACGAATTTTCCATCACAAAACCAGCAAATATCATCAATATAGCATCAAAGATGCATCACATACAAGCACAAAAGAATCACATTATGGTAGATGAAAAAGGACGATGAAAATTACCAATTCTTGAACAAAACTTAGATCCACTTCAATAATCACCAACACAAATCTTGATCTCTCAACAATTGAAGAAAAAGAGTGAAAAGAAAGGTGGCTTAGCTCAAAGTTTGTGAGGTTCAAGGTGTGACTCACAAACTTTATGAAAGATCAAAGAGCTTTGGTGAATTTGGTAGGGATGAGGAGAGAAATTGCAAGGGGTTTGTTGGCTCTCAAAGCTTGAGAAATGAGAGAGTAGTGGCCTCTATTTATAGGATGAGAGCAAGAGTAGTGGCAATTTGGTCATTTGCTCTTAGTTAATTAACTTGTGTTTAATTGGTGATTAAAGTGGCATTTAAATGGTAAAAAATGGTAAAATGAGGTTAAAATAGAATTAATGAAGGGAATTATTTTGGTGAGGTGGAAAATTGGTAAAATGACAAAAATGGTCAAAGAAAATAGGTGCCAAAATCAAATCAAGCTTCCCTCTCTATTTTTTTTGAATTTCGCCTTAAGGAAATCGATTTCCCCCAGGAGTGAAATCGATTTCACTCTGTTCCAGAAGAGAATTTGGCGCAAAATACACTAGGGAAATCGATTTGCCCAGGAGGGAAATCGATTTCATGCTGTCCAGAATGTGATTTTGTTGAAAATTGCTGTAGGGAAATCGATTTACCAATGAGGGAAATCGATTTCATCAGTCCAAAATGTGGAAAATGCCTTGTTTATTGCATGTCTTGGCTTGGTACCTACAAAACAAAAGCCTACAAAGAAACAAAGCAATATTTTTGGTATTTGGGTTAGTATAATATGCATACAAGATCAACAATCATTGGTGCTTGACGGTCCCTCTTATTGATGAGGTGAGTGCAACACCACAAACAAAACTTCCAAGTGAAGCTCTTGATTAATGATTGGGATATGAATGATATATGATCTTAGGGTCAAAAATTGGGGTATGGCAGATGCCCCTATTTAAGTTTCTTCGATCCGGAGGTAAGATGATTGCAAATCTTCGTTTTGACGAGATTGAAGAGACTTAAATATATAAAACACACAATTTTTGATCCTAAGATGCAATGCAAAGGTTTAATGAATGCATATGATGATGATGAAACATAGCAACACTGGGGATGCAAAGGAAATCCACTGGGAACACAAAATGTCTTTGTGGGAAGAATTCCACTGGGGAAGATAAGAATCTGTTGGAGAGACGAAACTTTGCTGGGAAAAGAAACTTCACTGGGGAAAACATTTCGCGCCAGAGAGGTTAAAGCATCACCTTTCACTAGGGTGAGAAAAGGGGACATCCTCTTTCACTGTGGATGAGAAATATGCATCCTCTTTCACTGGGGAATCAGAATACCTATCCTTCGTTAACAGAGAACACACCATCGTTCCACTGATGATATGAATAGAAATGCATCGACGTACCACTGACGATGAAGATAACAAAATACACCCACGTTCCACTGAAGGTGAACTACCAACGTCCCACTGGAGGTAGAAAGAGATGTATCGCCGTACCACTAACGATAACATATACCAACGTTTCACTGAAGGTATTGAAGAAAAATACATCGACGTACCACTGACGATGAAGATAACAAAATACACCAACGTCCCACTGAAGGTGAACTACCAACGTCCCACTGGAGGTAGAAAGAGATGTATCGCCGTACCACTAACGGTAACACATACCAACGTTCCACTGAAGGTATTTGAAGAGAAATACATCGACGTACCACTGACGATGAAGATAACAAAATACACCAACCTTCCACCGGAGGTGAACTACCAACGTCCCACTGGAGGTAGAAAGAGATGTATCGCCGTACCACTAACGATAACACATACCAACGTTCCACTGAAGGTATTGAAGAAAAATACATCGACGTACCACTGACGATGAAGATAACAAAATACACCAACGTTCCACTGAAGGTGAACTACCAACGTCCCACTGGAGGTAGAAAAAGATGTATCGCCGTACCACTAACCATAACACATACCAACGTTCCACTGAAGGTATTGAAGAAAAATACATCGACGTACCACTGACGATGAAGATAACAAAATACACCAACGTTCCACTGAAGGTGAACTACCAACGTCCCACTGGAGGTAGAAAAAGATGTATCGCCGTACCACTAACGATAACACATACCAACGTTCCACTGAAGGTATTGAAGAAAAATACATCGACGTACCACTGACGATGAAGATAACAAAATACACCAACGTTCCACTGAAGGTGAACTGCCAACGTCCCACTGGAGGTAGAAAGAGATGTATCGCCGTACCACTAACGATAACATATACCAACGTTCCACTGAAGGTATGGAGAGATGCCCCTTTGTACCAATGACGGTGAAGAGCAATCAATGATACTTTTTCAATGATTTGAGGATGCAAACACAAATGCATAATCTCCACATTCATCGTCCAGCAACCAAAATTCAATCCATGATCAAATGGAAAGAAACTGCCAAAAAGACTGGACTAAGTGAGAGAGGAACCCACTAGTCTTCTGTTCGCAGACATTTGAACAGAATAACTGAAACATATTACCAACATAGAAACAAATTCAGTGGGGATTTTCAAGGAAAGTGAGCTTTTTCTGCTTGACTGCAAACTGTCACTTATACTGAAGCGACTTACCATTTGCTGAGCTTCTTCCACTTGACTGCAAACTGTCACTTATACTGAAGCGACTTACCATTTGCTGAGCTTCTTCCACTTGACTGCAAACTGTCACTTATACTGAAGCGACTTACCATTTGCTGAGCTTCTTCCATTTGGGAATCAAGAAGTTCATAAAGCTTGAGAGATTATCACTTGCTTTGAAGATAAGATTGATATGTGAAGACATACAAACTTGCTCAAATAAAGAGGCTTGTATTTGTTGTCAACAAAACATGCTGAGGACAAAACCTGCCCCTTGCTTTCAAGTACAAATTCCAACGGAGTGCAATGACAACACTGCTGGGAAATAAGCCTTTCAATATCTGATAAGAACATCAATCACAAATGAATTCTCCATTATTGGGGAAAGCAGAATCCTCAAGAGGTGCAAAATAAATGCCTTCTCAATCTAGGTTTCCCAGCCTAGAGAGGTTCAAAATAGTATTGTAAGAGACCAAAGTTCAACTCCAAGAACAAATTGGATAGGAACGGTCAAACAAAGATTTACCCCTTGAGGAATAAACTCAACTGAGGATTAATTCCATCCTGACAAATGAGCTGAGGAGGAACACCAAAGCAAAATTCTTCCACGAGGAACAAACTCAGTGGGGATTATCAATCTTTGCGAGGAATTTACAGATCATCTTCTTCTTAACAAAAATATTGGACAACACATCAAGCTCTATTATGGGGAAATCAGAGGAAATTTCTTTGGAGAAAATCACCATTCCGAACTTGCAGAGGAAATAAGAAGTTAACATCAAAGCAAACAAGTTAACATGCGGGGGATTTTAGTTCAAAACTCAACACAAGGTGAGAAAGAAAACCCAACAGTCAACCGTTGTCTCAAAACTTCTTGGTAGAGAGTGACATACTCTGGACTAATCATGGCAACAACCTTTGTACTTCAAGCTAATGAGGTGATCAAGGTAACTTCTGATTCACAACTTGCCCCAGACTACATGGTCTATGAAAGGAAACTACCTCAAAAAGGTTCATAGAGATCCTTGGCATCATGAAGACTTGGAATAATCTGCCCCATATCAACAGATTCTTGGAGAGATTTGTCAAATCTCGACGTAGCTGCCCCTGATTGACTGAACTTGGCACATTCCTTTGTTCGACAGAGTCTTCAAGCTTTGCCCCATGATGGTAATCAAACTTGCAAAAGCATTATACTGGGAAAACAACATGCCCCTGGCAATGTTTTAGTTTTCTACTGATGATCAAATGTAAACTTCCTGGATGTCAAACAAATGTTTACAAGCAGAAAAATGTTTATTCTGAGAATGATAATGAAAATGCAACAATTATGTAAGTCTTGAAGTTTTATTAAAAAGATGTCGCAAAACCTTGTGAATGAATCACTGGTTAAGGAAAGACATTGATTTTTTTATGCATATGATACCAGCACAAGCTTTCAGCATAACCGATAGGAGTTAGGAACGCTTTCTTGTTTTAAGCATGCTTTCGAAATAAACCCCGCTTCAATTAGGACTTTTGAGGGTTGTAACGTGGTCTGGTTCACGGTTTTCAGAAGAAAAAAAAAGATTTTTAGGCTCAAAGTTTATTTAGCCCACCCCGACTTCGTGATGTTCTCCAGTCCTATGTTCAGTCAACTCAACATGAGTATTCATCTCTCAAAAGGATTTTGTGCCATTAAAGATCCAATGAAACTTTCTTGGGAGTAGCAGTCACCTCTTTTTGTCTTCGTTTTTGTATTCACACAGATTTGTTCATTTTTGAGAACTTTTGAGGGTAGTCATTTCTTTTCACTTTTCACTTTTTCCTTTTTTACTTTATTTTCCCTAACTTTTGCTTGGACTGATTCTTTTGAATTAGTCGTCCAGCGGGATGCTCTAAGTTTTGCCTAAGTCACTTGTTTTCAAGTTTTTGACTTAGCGAGCTTTTTTTCTTCTTTCTTTTTTCTTTCCTTTTTATTCTCTTGATTTGAACAAATCGTGTGACATTGACTTTGTCTTGACTTGTTGAGAGGGTTGTGACTGCCTCATTCTTTGGCGGATGGAGAATAACCATTGTGGTTTCACATTTTCCAGCCTTTTGATGCGCGGGGAGTAACCATTGTGGTTTCACATTTTCCAGCCTTTTGATGCGCGGGGAATAACCATTGTGGTTTCCCATGATCCATCCTTTGATGTGGATATGACGTATTCGACCCTTGGATGCACAATCCTTTTTGAAATCTGAACACTTGGTCAAATCAAGTGAACACTACCCTGCCCCAGGTTAAAAATTAGGGTTTTTCGTTTAGAAAAGAAACTCCTACTTCAAGGCTCAAAAGGGGTTAACAAGGGATTATCTTCCTTATATCTGCGGTGTTTGGGAATTTGAAACAATGCCTGTACATCATCAGCAGGGTCTTATTCAAAAGCATACAACCAGAAATTTTGCGTTTTCAGATCATCATCCTCCTTCCAATCTTTGCATAAGCGAAAGTTTGGCAAAAGCAATTGGTATCATAATGCATAAAAACAAATAAACATGAGTGAAACGAATGGATTACTTCAAGACAAACATCATTATTGCATTAGTATTAGCATTCAAACATAAACAAGTTTCTACATGCAAACAATGTATTTGAAAAACAAGTAATATTACAAATGAAAATTAGTAAGAATACTAAAAAACTGAGGAGACTCTCTCCATCTGGAAATATGCTGAACGAAACATCTTTCGAACTTCAGGCTACCATCAATAGTGATTTATTCCTGCTTTGGCAAAGGATTGAATTGAATAGCAGGACCAACATCTCGGAAAGTCAAAATACCAGCATGGATTAATCTTTGAACTCCAATATTGAGAGGCCAACAATCCTCTAAGCCATGTCCAGGAGCATTCTGATGAAAAGCACAAGTGACATCAGCTTTGTACCACCAAGGGAGTTTCTCGGGAACAGGAGGCGGTGACCTTATTTGAACCAAATTCTTACGAATCAAAGTAGAGTACAATTCTGTGTAAGTCATGGGGATGGGATCAAAATTCGGCTTTCGAGATTGATTTTGCTCATTCAGTGGAGGAGCTTGTTGACGAGTACTCTGCTGATAATCTGGGATTGCATGAACTGAATTGGATACAGGAATGACATAGGAAACATGCTGATGTTGATGATGATTGTTTCCTCCCCTGATTCTCTTCTTTGAAAAGTCATTACCAAACTTCTTCACACTACCAACTGAGTTACCTTCTTCAAGCAAACTTTCCTTTCGGACATCTTTTTCTAGAAGCGATTTCATATCCACCTCTCCATGGGAGTCAGCAGGTGTACGAACTACTATCCCCTTAGGAAAGGATGAGTTCAGAGTTTCAAGAAAGACCTTTGCCATCCTTTCTTCCTTCATAGGAGGATTTATTTGGGCAGCAACTAGAGCCTCAACCAGAGCAGTCAGATGCTCCATACCAGCCTTCAAAGTAACCACCTCTTCACGGAGCTCAAGAATCTCTTGTTTGATTCTTTCCATTTCTTCTTAGCAAGAGTGTTGTACTGATGATAACAGGAGAAAGGAAATAAGGCTCTGGAAAACTTCTTTAGAAAGCAGAACCAAATGCAGAATGATGCATGTAATGCAGATGATTTGTTTTTTTGTTTTTTTTGTTTTTTTTATTTTAATTTTTGAGTTTCAAGGAACTTAAGATATTAACTTGTAAACACTCAAACATTGGACTAAAGCTTTGATTAAGTTATCATCAAAATCAATCATCCATTTTGGTGGATTAGAATTTTCACCCCATCAACACCCAAGATCCATTGAGTTTGATGAAACTTATGATGTTTACAAGGAAAGACCTCTAAGTTCCTTGAAAATCAAAAGAAAAAGAGTTTTCATGGATGTATGAATGCATCGTTTATGCATCAACCACAACCAAGAGCACGCAAGGTCACATAAGATCATAGTTCAAAGGTTCGACGTCACGAGCATGGAGCCATGGGTCCAACCATCCCAAAAGGTATGATCTAAGGAATTTTGTACCTGCCGATCGGGTTCTACAAAGGTTCCCAGAGTTTTCAATCTTCTATCGGATATTACCGGCACGCACAATTGCTCATGGGCGCCAATAATATGCCTAAAAAGACCTCGTCTGAGCGTAGTATCGCATGACAACAAGCTCAAATTGGTACTTGATCTTGTTTCTGCACTACATCCTAAAAAGGCTTAGATGGGTTAAAAAGGTTCTAGGCCATTCAGCTTCTACGGACACTCACTATTGAAAGTAATAGCGTTCTTACGATGGTTCGTAACAACATCTACTACCTTCCATGAGGCCTCCACTGATTGGGGTTCCACCATATGATGCTCATGTTAAGGATCGCTCCTGACATGCAACTATTGGTCTTACCACCTCCTATCTCAAGTTACTCACCAAAGTCTGGGTTAGGACTTTATCTCATCACAGAGGAACCATCGAGCACCAAAAAGAAAAAAAGAAGATAAACAAACAAAGCACACAACAATATATACAAATAAAAAACACACAGATAAACAAAAATAGGCTTAACACACTTAAAACAGACTTCCCCAGTGAAGTCGCCATTTTTCTGTAGCGGGGAAAATCTGATATTGAAGCCATGGGATTGACTCGAATCAATATTTCATTTGAAATCGCCACCGCGCTTTATTTTTTCAAAGGAAAAGGGAAAAGAACGTAAAACCGCAAAGTTGTTTTTAAAACAAGAAAGAGAACTCAGGTTCAGGTGTTGATTATACAAGGGGAAGGTTTTAAGCACCCCTCATATCTGTGGTACTGCACAGGAACCTTTTTGAAAATCTGTGTCGTGTGTGCTAAAAAAAAGGGTTTGTTTTATTTTTAAAATAAACTCGGCAAAGCGTTAAGCTTTGTGCCTACAAACCTCCTCGGTGCAATGGAGAAGTCAGAGCTAATGTAGTTCCGCTTAAAGGGAAAACGTTTTGAAAAACGAATAAACACTTTATCGTCGTCGGAGAGAAATACTCAGCTGTGGATTTTGAGCATGAGAACAAATGAGTTCTTTGCATCGCAAATGAAAGAAGGTCTCCAACTCGGATAGAAATCAACGAGTATGCCACAAGCTCTCTCACGCGGAAAAGATCTCATTATATCAATCAATTTCAGAATCGTGGGGTATAACCACTCGTTTCGACAATTAACAGTGTCTAAAATTTTGAAGAAAAAGGCCACTAAGGGCAAAAGATGTTTTTTAAAGAAAAGGTTTTGAAAAGGTTTGCAAACATAAGAATGTTTTGGAAAAAGGGAGAATATTTTGAAAATTAAAGAAGGGGAGGAGATGAAGAGGCTATCCTATTGCGTAAAATAAAAGCTAAGGAAAAGAACGGTCTAACCGAAGAAGAAGCCAACACTTGACATTATGAGTCAAAGTAGATTTCCTATCCTTTGGAATATCGACACTAAACCAAAACATTATCACTTGGGGATCCAGATGAACTTATTATCTTGGCACCACTTTGCATTAAGCACATTAAAATTCTGACGAAAATCGGGCAGAGTAACGGCTGTTTTCGGGTAAAATCCTTATATCAATGCCTTGGAATTAACCATCAAGGGCTTTCAAGGAAATACCTGCACATACAAACAGACAACAATCCAATTCCAGACAGACAGAATAACAACAGAGTAACAATGTCATAAGAGTCCAGAGGTACTAAGTCCATAAGTCCGAATCTCCAATATGCTAGGGATAGTAACCAATAGTCCGAAAGAGAGCCTTAGGTGTTTTTTAGATTTTTGTTATTTATTAGTGTTTTAGCATAAAAGTAAAGTATGGTCCAAGTGGACAAAAAGAAAATAGCGGAAACATAAACATATGTCCAAATGGACAAAGAGAAAATAGCGGAATATAAACGTCCAAAAGGACAAAGGAAAAATAGCGGAATGTAAATATGATGAAATGATAAAATAAAGCAATAAAGCAAGAAATATAAAGAGCGGTATAATAAATTGCGGAAATTAAAGTCAATTGTTAGATGTTAAAGATAACCATCTTGAAACTTGTCAAGTATGTTATCAAAGTTAGTAGTAAAGATCGATGGTGAGTGAAGGATGTTCTCGGATTTAAATTCAATGGACATTTATCAGAAGCTTGATAAAATCATAGCGACTACACGATAAATCTCCATAAGTCTTAAATCAACCGCATACAATTCTCTTCCATATTTAATCTTTTTTATTCGGGACACGAAATATTGCGCTATGTTAAGCAGATCGCCAAGTGATTTATGTAGAAATCACCCTACAACGAGGCCGGTCAAAACTTTATGTGCTAATGCATGCGAGAGAAATGATATGTAGATCATTCTCCGAAAGAAATACCGCACAAAAAGAAAATAGGTAACGATCTAGTCTTTACTAAGAATCCATAAGAATTCTCAAAGTGTTAAGACTTTCATCGATCAAAAGAAAAAAAGGAGAAGAAGAAGATAAAATGCATAAAGTAAAGTCAACTCACTATATCATTAATCTAATACTATGGATTTGGTCCTTTCAAACCTATCAACATCCTAGATCCAATGATATTAATGAAATGGAGGAAGAAGAATAAAATTCACAAAAGATAATCAACTCACACTATCATTAATATCATTCATCTAATATTATGGATTAGGTCATTTCAAACCTATCAACATCCTAGTTCTAACGATATTAATGAAGTGGAGGAAGAAGGAAGCCAAAACAAGCATAAAAAAGGCAAAAAAACACATTCTGTCCCAGGGGAAATCGATTTACCTAAGGAGGAAATTGATTTCCTTAGTGCAGGTTTTCAAATCTGGCGCATAAACGGAATGGAAATCGATTTCCCTAAGGAGGAAATCGATTTCCTCTGTGCAGTTTTAAAAAAAAAACAAGTTACGTACAGCATGAAATCGATTTCAGCCTTAAGGAAATCGATTTCATCAGTGTAAATTTCAGCAAAAACATCATTTAAAGGCATGAAACTTGATTTGAACAAATATACAAACACCTTATGATCACATATCAATTGGAGCACGAATTTTCCATCACAAAACCAGCAAATATCATCAATATAGCATCAAAGATGCATCACATACAAGCACAAAAGAATCACATTATGGTAGATGAAAAAGGATGATGAAAATTACCAATTCTTGAACAAAACTTAGATCCACTTCAATAATCACCAACACAAATCTTGATCTCTCAACAATTAAAGAAAAAGAGTGAAAAGAAAGGTGGCTTAGCTTAAAGTTTGTGAGGTTCAAGGTGTGACTCACAAACTTTATGAAAGATCAAAGAGCTTTGGTGAATTTGGTAGGGATGAGGAGAGAAATTGCAAGGGGTTTGTTGGCTCTCAAAGCTTGAGAAATGAGAGAGTAGTGGCCTCTATATATAGGATGAGAGCAAGAGTAGTGGAAATTTGGTCATTTGCTCTTAGTTAATTAACTTGTGTTTAATTGGTGATTAAAGTGGCATTTAAATGGTAAAAAATGGTAAAATGAGGTTAAAATAGAATTAATGAAGGGAATTATTTTGGTGAGGTGGAAAATTGGTAAAATGACAAAAATGGTCAAAGAAAATAGGTGCCAAAATCAAATCAAGCTTCCCTCTCTATTTTTTTTTGAATTTCGCCTTAAGGAAATCGATTTCCCCCAGGAGTGAAATCGATTTCACTCTGTTCCAGAAGAGAATTTGGCGCAAAATACACTAGGGAAATCGATTTGCCCAGGAGGGAAATCGATTTCATCAGTCCAAAATGTGAAAAATGCCTTGTTTATTGCATGTCTTGGCTTGGTACCTACAAAACAAAAGCCTACAAAGAAACAAAGCAATATTTTTGGTATTTGGGTTAGTATAATATGCATACAAGATCAACAATCATTGGTGCTTGACGGTCCCTCTTATTGATGAGGTGAGTGCAACACCACAAACAAAACTTCCAAGTGAAGCTCTTGATTAATGATTGGGATATGAATGATATATGATCTTAGGGTCAAAAATTGGGGTATGACACTACGATAATAAGTATGTATGACCAACTGCGACGACTTACTAGAGCTATAGTAAGTGGGTCATACCATCTACGATAAACTTACTCCAACTACGATAGTAAGCAGGTATGGCTAACTGCGACGACTTACTAGAACAATAGTAAGTGGGCCACACCATCTATGATAAGCTTACTCCAACTACGATAGTGTGGTGTCGTTTTTTTTACCTCCCCGTTTCACTTGGGAGGACGGCACGCTAGACCCTTCACGCGAAATTTGGAAGGAGAATGCGCCCGTGGTGGGATGAATTTTATTTCAGTTCTTCCTACGATATCACACGAACTTTCTTATTTGTCCTACGAGTAGGAAAGGGGAAAAAAGATCTCAACTAAACCCTAGGAGTTTGCTAAGTGTGGGGATTTCACCTAGACTAGAAATTCTGGAGTCCGGGAGGTCGGTTATACATAGGGAAGTGTTTAAACACCCTACATATCTGTAGTACTCTACAGGAACCTTCTCTGTGTCTAAATGTGTTTGTGCTGCTAATGATTATTGGGAAAGTTTCTCCTTTGTATTAGGAGAAGGAATTGAATTGAATAAAAGAAAGACAGACAGACTGACTGACTATTTTTGGTATTTTATTAGCTCGCTGAGATTCCTTGTGAACCTCATGCCTACATATCCCTAATGGAAGTCAGAGCTTAATGTAGTTCGGGGAACTAATTAATTATTAATTATTTTTGGGTGCCTTGCTTGAAGCTCAAGGTTGAAGCTTGAATTAAATCTCTGTTTACAGTAAAGAGACATGAAATCATCTTTACAGAGAGGTATTTGTACTATTCTACCACAAACATTTAAAGGAGTGACAGAATAACTGAATTCATTTCATTCAAGAGGGGGACCTTACTTGTGTATGTGCAAGTATACCAGTCAAATGCCTCTTAAATGAAAGAAAGATGCTCATCCAAATTAGGGAAAGTTACCACATGTCTGGGTTTTACTGCCTGCTCATGCCTTTCAAAATCCTAAATGGGAGACTTGATTAAAATTGAAATTGAAATGTTTGTTTGTTTGAATGTGGTAGAGTAGTAAAAATATCTCTCTATAGAGATAAGCTATGTCTATCTACTGTATAAAAGATTTGACTTTAGCTGGCTTGTACGAGGCCCAAGCTTGAGGCTTTTTGATTGATTTATTAATTATTATTGACACTGGGAGATGACTCCACTGGGGATTAATTACAGGGTATTTTTGTGTTCTGTACAAAGCCCAGAATTGAGGCTGACTCTATTTGGAGAGTGTTTATTTGATGGATTTTTATTTGGTGTTCTGTACAAAGCCCAGAATTGAGGCTGACTCTAGCTAGGGAAAAACATTATTTTCTGCCTTGTACAAAGCCCAAGGTTGTGGCGGACTCTTAAGTAAACTGAGTATGGATGACTCTATGGGAAAAGATCCTAGATGTTAGGAATCTTTGACACATGAAATATGGTTTATCTGCCTTGTACAAAGCCCAAGGTTGTGGCTACTGAACAATGAAGGACTCACTAGGGAGACTCTATTATCTGCCTTGTACAATGCCCAAGGTTGAGGCTGACTCTTGACAGGGGAGTTTTATTGTTTGGTGCCTTGTATGAAGCCCAAGGTTGAGGCTAACTATTTTTTGTTGGTTTTGACTCTACTGAGGAGATTTTATTTATTAAAAGACTGTTTTTCTTTTTGGAAGCTAACCCTTTCCAGGGATTTTGACTCAGCTGGTGAATTTGTCTGTTAAAAGACTGATTTTTATCATGTTTTTTGGAGGCTGACCCTTTCCAGGGGTTTTGACTCTTTTGGGGAAATTATCTCCTAAGAGAATGAATCTTTGGTTTTGAAAGACTGATGTTGTTGAAATGAAAGAATGATGTTGGAGGCTAACCCTTTCCAGGGGTTTTGATTAAAATGACTGAATGTGTGGAGGCTAACCCTTTCCAGGGGTTTTTATATTTTAAACAGATTTTTATTAATTGACTTTGGAGGCTAACCCTTTCCAGGGGTTTTTATATTTTAAACAGATTTTTATTAATTGACTTTGGAGGCTAACCCTTTCCAGGGATTTTGATTAAAATGACTGAATGTGTGGAGGCTAACCCTTTCCAGGGGTTTTTATATTTTAAACAGATTTTTATTAATTGACTTTGGAGGCTAACCCTTTCCAGGGGTTTTTGAAAGATGGCAGAAGGATTATCTAGTGGAGACTTCTTGTTTAAAGCCCAAGATGAAGGCTGACACTTACTGAGGATAAGCAAATAAGGATCCTAGACTCTACTAAGGAAGATTGATGAAGATAACGGTGACAGAGACTGTCCATGTCTCTCATTCCAAAAATGTACTCAATGCAAAATTGAGACAAACTTAGCTTGTTTAAAGTCTGATTTAAATTGGAAGAAACTCACCAGGGTATGTTAAAAGGTGACTAAAGACCTGTTCCTATGTTTATAAGAAACCTGATGGGTCCTTGTATACAAGCTCAAGAGGAAGCTGGAAATGCTTTTAAGAAGCCTGTGGGTCCTTGTACAAAGCCCAAGAGGAGGCTAATCGAGGGTCCTTGTTATAGCACAAGAGAAAGCTATGTAGTTTTGAACTTATTTTGGCTTTAAGCAAATGGGTAAGAGGTTTCACCGGGAATAAATCCTCTTTGGGTGGATGTGTCCTATATTTTGGATTCTAAGGTTTTTGCCAAGATGTTTCACCGGGAATAATTCATCTTGGGGGTTTGAACTACAGATCTCTAATTAGGAAAGAGCCTTCACCGGGAAGACATTCTCAATCCTAGGTCATATTCCTATAATATATATATAGTTTAACTGTCCTAAGGTTTATACTCAAACGTAGTTCTAAACTAATATATATGCACAGTTTATATTTGACAGTAATTTAAATAAAGACTGTAAATGGAAAGCTTGTAAAGCCTAACCTGGATGGAGTGGAGGCCATTGAAGAAGTATGTACAGAGCCTCAACAGTTGATGGATAACAGTTGAATATATATGATAAATAGTAAAGGGTTTTTGAAAACAGAAGAAGTGAAGATGGACAAAGGTCACATAGGTATCTGAAGAGTTTCACCGGGAATAATGCCCTTCAAATACCAGAAGAATGTTTTGAAAACAGAAAAAAGATTTTGAAAATACAGTTTTGAAAACAAGCTAAGAAGAGAAGGTGTTTGGGACTTACACTCTATTAGAGGCCCAGTACTTTACAGTACTGGCTATAAAAGCAATTTGAAAATGATTTGAAATGATATAAGGTTTTGTTGTTTGAAAACCTTAATCATCCGTTTAATCGGAGACTGGTAGCAGCTTTGAAAAATTGACAAAAGTCAACTTAATTAAGGTAAAGATAAAGATCTATGCCTAATTAAGACCTAAACAATTAGGGTTTTATCATAAAATTATTCACAAAGGTAACAAGATAAAAATATATATTTTAAAGTTTTTAAGAAAACATTTAAAACATACTATTTTAAACCTAATTAAAATACATGAAATAAATAATATTTTTTATGATTTTTTGATTATTCATAAAATAAGTATATTAAATAACAAGTGTGTGAAAAATGGAGTGAAAATGATTTAATTTGATAGGTGAATTATTGGTGTGAAGTTGTGAGAAAAAATGAAGGAAATTAGTGGTAAAAAAATGATTTTGTCTCCTCCAAGGTTTGAACACACGCCCTTTAGGTCACACACCCAAAACCAACACCACTGGGCCAGCGCGCGTATGGTGATAGTAAACTGACTCCTTTGCAACTCATATGTTATTCAAGTGTATAGAAGCAAAAAAGAAAATAAAATCAAAAGGTCTGGGGCAAGGGGGATTCGAACCCCAGACCTTGGGCACGCGCAACACACAAACACTCCTTACCACTGGGCTATAACGATTTAGTCGTTAATGAAACAGGTATCAATCAAAATAAAATAAACTTAACCCTAAATTTGAAATTTGCGCGCCACCACCATTGTCATCTTCAACCTCTAGCTTTGAATTTTTGAAAATCTGAACTCTCTCAACTCTCAACCATTTGCAACGATGTAAACATGAAACTTGTTCTAAATTCACTCACGATTCTGAATATGTAACTAACATAAATTTATATTAACTACATCTAACTAATTTACTAAAAAACGTGAAGAACCCTAAAATTTGAAAATCAAATTAAATGACTATACTGAAAGATAAATGAATGATGATAGAGGGTTTTCAATCCTCTGATGATGCTGAACAAGATAGAATCGAGCTATATCATAAAGAGTGCTTAAATTAAAGAGGTGGAGTTCAGAAACTTACCTCTGAAAATGGAGGTCATGAGGATGATAGAGAGCAACTGGGCTTGTATGAATGATCCCAAAAGCTTCCTTGGGACTCAGTGATGCTAACTGAATGTTTATTGTAACCTCAATCCTCCTGAATTGTTCTATGGACCTCCCTCGATTTGAGCTTCAAGTGAACATGGAGAGTGATGATTCTTGAGTTACAGATGAGCTGCAGCCATCTGAACAGCTTCACTACCTCCTATGGAACGTGCCTGGATGCTTGGCTTTGTTGGAAACCTTCTGAATTGCTCTATGGACCTCCAACTGCAACAGCTCCAAAGTGAGAGCAACAGTGGCGTTCCTCCACTTACAGAAGTGATCCAGGTGCTTGGATCACCTCAAATGATCTCCCTTGAGATGTTAGAATGCCTACTTTCCAAAGATAAGCTCTGGTTTGAAGAAAACGATTCTTCTTGCCAAAGAACTTTGAAAAACAATAAGCATGAGAAGAGAAAGAGAAAGCAAGGAATATGGTTGCTTTGGTGTGTTTTTCTACTGAGGTATGCTCTCCTATTTATAGGCAAATGGTTCAGTATAGTTGCAGAGGAGTGAGCTTGCTTAGTGAGGTTGATTTGGTTTTCTTGGCCATGAAGGAAGTTTGCAAATATCTCTTATGTAATGATGAGAATTTTGATTCCATTTGATCAATCCCCTAGCCCTCGATTTTGCTTGATCTTAGGGGACAAATCTGAGACAGAAATGAGCTCCAATTGGTTGGGAAGAGATTCCTTTGGTGATTCATCAATTTGCCATAAATTCCTAAATGTAATCATTACATAATCACATGCCTTTGTTTTTGGGAATCTTCTCTAATCCTTATGCAATGATGAAATTGGATGTATGGTGTGCTTGCAGATGTATTAGAGGTCGGGTAGCATCATTTAGAGAAGGCATTTGCACAAAATTGCAAAGTTCCAATTTGTACATGACCTATAATTTCACTTCATGAGGCCAACTTTGAACAAGCATAACTCTTAGCTCAAAATGAATTTGGAGAAGGTTGAACACAATTTGGAAAGCCCTAAACATCTACTTCAAATCATTAGTTTGGAGTTTCTTCAGAATCCTTTGGCAAATTTGTTAAAAATGAGGCCAAAGTTGGAAGAAAACTAGGTTAAAACACTTAGAAAATTTTCTAAGTGTTTATGACCTAAAACTTCAAAATTTCCAAAACTCTTAAATGATTGATCTTTTGAAAAAAGTTGCATTGTAAGATGTTATTTTATTTTGCAAGATCTACAACTTTCATGTTGGAAGTTTTTTGAGTTGTGTAGGTGAAATTTTGAGTTCTCATCATGCCTTCAAATACCCTAATTCCCGACTTTTTGCTCCTTGTAGATTCTTTTTGAATTTCTTTGGTCAAATGACTTTAATATCCATATATTGATGATATTGATCCTTGAAAGTCATGGTTTGACCAAAAATCTCAAAAGTCAAAGGTGAACTCATACAGTTGACTTTTTCCTGATAAAGTGAGAATTTGGACTTTTGTGTGGAATCAAGATCTTCTCCTCAAATGAGTGATGTAAATGGATTATATTGAGGTAGTAGAGGTTCTTGAATCATGTCTTGAGTCTTGAATCCATGCCCTGATTAAAAGTCAACTATCTTGGTGAATTAGGTCAAAAACCCTAATTGTCGACCATATGAAAATAATGACTGTAGACTTTGAATTGAGGTGTAATGTCCAGTGGATCTTGTCATATGAGTTATTTGAAGATGATTGATGTCTTTGAGTGATCCCCTGGGGCTTTTTAGGGTTTCCCAAAGGTGATCCCTGATTTTAGTCCTTGATAGGCTAAAAAACCCTAGTCTGGTGACCTGAGTAAACCTGTACTCAGATGACTGGGTGTCTAATCAATCATAGGTAAAATAATGAAGCTCTTGAGTCTTATGATTGTATTAGAGACTAATCCTTCTATTGATTGATCCTTTGCCTAAGTTTTCTTGTCTTTGAACACCCTTGTTTGAATGCCAGACTGCTCTGGGTACTTGCTTTGACTTGATGAAAATCCTGAAGATATGTCATCTCAGGGGGGGTCAAAAATTAGGGTATAACAGATGCCCCTATTTAAGTTTCTTTTATCTGGAGGGAGAGAGATTTGATATCTCGATCTCTCCTGCGTAAAAGAGACTTAAATATCGAGGAATGCCCGAATTTTGGGCGCTCCTGAGATGTTGTAATTGATAAAATCTTTGCGTGACTTGATCCCGTTTTCGCACTTGGCGGGGGATGAGGAGACAAACTCCTGTAGAAATACTTGATGTGGATTCTGGCGAATGGATGGCAGTGTAGGATGCGCAATCCATCTTCTTTAACTAAGTGTTGACACTTAGAAAAAGGCAAACAACCTCCCCCTTGTTTCGGATGTCCATATCTCGAAACTGGTCTTAGTTGCGTTTGGACAATATCTCAGATAAAGAGAAAATTTCCAAAGATTTGTTTCCTCATCAAACTTCTCATCAGCACTTGGAGATGAGATACCATTTGACGGTAATAAAGAAACTTCAAAGGTTTGTTTCCTCATCAAACTTCTTACCAGCACTTGGAGGTAAGATACCATTTGATGGTAAATAAAGAAACTTCAAGGGTTTGTTTCCTCATCAAACTTCTTACCAGCACTTGGAGGTAAGATACCATTTGATGGTAAATAAAGAAACTTCAAGGGTTTGTTTCCTCATCAAACTTCTTACCAGCACTTGGAGGTAAGATACCATTTGATGGTAAATAAAGAAACTTCAAGGGTTTGTTTCCTCATCAAACTTCTTACCAGCACTTGGAGGTAAGATACCATTTGATGGTAAATAAAGAAACTTCAAGGGTTTGTTTCCTCATTAAACTTCTTACCAGCACTTGGAGGTAAGATACCATTTGATGGTAAATAAAGAAACTTCAAGGGTTTGTTTCCTCATCAAACTTCTTACCAGCACTTGGAGGTAAGATACCATTTGATGGTAAATAAAGAAACTTCAAGGGTTTGTTTCCTCATCAAACTTCTTACCAGCACTTGGAGGTAAGATACCATTTGATGGTAAATAAAGAAACTTCAAGGGTTTGTTTCCTCATCAAACTTCTTACCAGCACTTGGAGGTAAGATACCATTTGATGGTAAATAAAGAAACTTCACCATCTTCCCTTTTGACTTGACGTCTTTGAAGGATCGTCACATGGTCCCGCGCTCTTTTGAGGGGCTAATGACTTTACTTGAAGGAGGGCGAACTGTTTTCGGGGTGAAAACCAACATTCGTTGACTGATGCCGGGGAAACAACAAACTGTTTTCCTAAGAGGAAAACTGCCATTCATCGACCCTGTGGGGAACTAAACATCCCAGAAACAGACAAACTGTTTGAAGAAACTGCCATTTGTCGATCCTGTCGTGAAAGAGACTGCCATTTGCTGACTTTGTTGAGGAATCTTTGAGCGAAACGAACTGTCTTCATGAAGAAAGCTGCCATTCGTTACTTCTGCTCGAAAAAGTAAGTGAACTGTCTTTTGCTGAAAGAGACTACTATTCACTGACTTCGCTGGGGAATCTGAACTATCTTCTGGACGAAGACTACCATTCACTGACTCCGCTGGAGAATCTGAACTATCTTCTGGACGAAGACTACCATTCACTGACTCCGCTGGAGAATCAATTGTCGATCTGCTGGGAGATTCTCTTTGACGAAAAGTGGCATCCCTTGACCCTGCTGGGGAAATACCAGATTGTTTTCCAGGAGGAAAAACTACCACTTGTCAATTATGTCGAGGAATCCATACTCCTCGGAGAAGAAAAACCGCTCATCGGCCTTGTGGGGAATTCCAAAATGCGAAACAGATTATCTTATCTGAAGAAAACTGTCGAATGTTGCTTTGCGAGAGAATCTCGGCTGAGGGACTCCAAAAGTGAACAAACTATCTCTTTGAGGGAGACTACCATTTGTTGACTTGCTTGGGGAGATCCTTGTGTATGAACTGTTGTCTCGAAGGAAAAAGTTTCTCCGGAACTTGCAGGGGAAATTTGAGTCCATGCCTTAATGACTTGGGCATTCACATGATCAAAGCCTGACTTGACTATGCAGTTATGATGTAATGTATGTATGAATATTATGACAATTATAAAATGTAAAGTGAGTGTGAATAAAATTGTCGCGGATGTAAAATCCTATGATGCGACTTGAATTCTTGTTGATCAGAAGATGTCCTCTTCTTGCAGTTCGAACCATGTTGGGAATATCTGGTTATTAGTTGTCCGCTGTCCGAAGTGAGTAATATGAATTGAAGTAAAGATCCATCATCGGGAGATGTTCGCAAAGCGACCTCATGGGGAAATTTTAATTCCCGGAGTCTCAACCGTTCTCGGAGCAACTGTTTGCATTCTTCCTATTGTTTGTAAACCTCAGAAAGAAATTTCACCTTTATTTTTGCAAATAAATTCATTTTATTTTATGAAAACATTTGTTTCAAGAAAATGACTGTTTAAATTTAAAATGAATTTTAAGAAACTGAAAAAGACTAGATTGCAAAGGAAAAGCACAAGGCTCAAATTATTATATATGGAATGGTAATCAGCCAAATGCTTGATTCCATGGAGTATTTACAAAGTTGGAAATTGGTAATTTTCGGGAAAAGGGCTACGATGAAACGTGACGACCGTTATCTTTCCCTTCCACTCCGGGTTGCGCTGTATTCGTGCTTCGTAGAAGATGACCTACTGCTGATGAATACTCCGCTATGGATTTTGAATGATCAAGTTTGTCCTGAACACAGTTACTTGCCATATATCCCTAATTTTTGCGTAAACTACCCCTTTCGGGTTTTAAGTCTACCGGGATTGATTATTATATTATTATTTTTTTTATGTCTCTAACTTTTGCCTGAATCGCCCTTTCGGGTTTTCGATTCACCGAGACGCTCTTTTTTGCCTAAGCCGCTCTTTGCGAGTTTTCAACTTAGCGAGCTGTTCTTTTGTTTATTTAGGCGAAGTATTTCTTGACTGCGTCGACGTTCACAGGACAGGTGAATTCTTCTCCATCCATAGTCGTGAGTATTAGGGCTCCTCCTGAGAAAGCTCTCTTGACCACGTAGGGGCCGTCATAATTGGGAGTCCATTTCCCTCTTGAATCTGTGAGAAAAGATTGAATCTTTTTTAGTACAAGGTCGCCTTCTTTGATTATGCGAGGTCGAACCTTTTTGTCGAAATCTTTCTTCATTCTTTGTTGATATAGCTGTCCGTGGCATAAAGCTGCCATGCGCTTTTCTTCGATTAAGTTCAACTCATCGAATCTGCTTTGACACCACTCGGCTTCTGTTAATTTTGCCTCCATCAAGACTCTCATTGATGGGATTTCAACCTCTATAGGTAGGACTGCCTCCATGCCATATACAAGGGAGAAAGGAGTTGCTCCAGTCGAAGTACGTACTGACGTACGGTAACCATGAAGAGCATACGGGAGCATTTCATGCCAATCTTTGTAAGTGATGACCATCTTCTGAATGATTTTCTTGATGTTTTTGTTAGCTGCTTCTACAGCTCCATTCATCTTTGGTCTGTAAGGAGATGAGTTGTGATGTTCAATCTTGAATTCTTCACAAAGCTCCTTCATCATTTTGTTATTCAAATTTGACCCATTGTCAGTGATTATCCTGCTAGGAATGCCGTAGCGACAGATGATGCGATTTTTGATAAACCTGACGACAACTTGTCTTGTAACGTTTGCATATGAAGCTGCCTCAACCCATTTGGTGAAATAGTCTATAGCTACCAAGATGAAGCGATGTCCGTTGGATGCCTTTGGCTCGATCATTCCAATCATGTCGATTCCCCACATGGAGAAAGGCCAAGGGGAAGAGAGTATGTTGAGAAGAGATGGTGGCACATGAATTCTATCGGCGTAGATCTGACATTTGTGACACCTCTTTGCATACTGGTAGCAATCTGACTCCATTGTCAGCCAATAATATCCTGCTCTCAGTATTTTCCTTGTCATGGTATGTCCATTGGTGTGAGTACCAAAGGAACCTTCATGTATTTCTCTCATGAGTACTTCTGCTTCTTTTCTGTCAACGCATCTGAGCAGAACCATGTCGAAGTTTCTCTTGTACAGAACATCTTCATTCAGGAAGAATCTACAAGCTAACCTTCTCAAAGTCTTTCTATCTTTCTTTGATGCCCCAAGAGGGTACTCCTGCTTTTGAAGAAAGTTCTTGATGTCGTGATACCACGGTTTGTCGTCGATGATTACTTCTACTGTGAAAACATGAGCGGGCCTATCCAGGCGCATAACATCGATCCGAGGAATGTCATTCCAATGATTTATCCTAATCATGGAAGAGAGTGTGGCTAATGCATCAGCCAAGTTGTTTTCTTCACGAGGAATGTGATGAAAATCTACCCTGTCGAAGAATGGTAACAATCTTCTCGCGTAGTCTTTGTAAGGAATTAGCCCTGGTTGGCGTGTTTCCCATTCTCCTTTGATTTGATTGATGACCAAAGCAGAATCTCCGTATACATCCAAGTGTTTGATTCTTAGATCCATGGCTTCTTTGAGACCCATGATGCAAGCTTCATATTCGGCCTCATTGTTTGTACACTTGAAAGTTAATCTGGCAGTAAATGGAATATGGGTACCCTGAGGTGTAACAATGATTGCCCCAATTCCTCGTCCATAAGCATTGACAGCTCCGTCAAAGATTAAGCCCCACTGGGATCCTATCTCAGGTCCTTCGTCTGGTAGTGGCTCGTCGCAATCTTTCATCTTGAGGTACATGACGTCCTCGTCCGGAAAGTCGAAACTGGTTGATTCATGACCATTGAGTGGGTGGTGAGCCAGGTGCTCAGCTAGAATGCTTCCTTTCACGGCTTTCTGTGCGTGATACTCAATGTTATATTCTGATAACAACATCTGCCAACGGGCAATTCTCCCAGTTAAAGCAGGCTTCTCAAAGATGTACTTGATTGGATCCATATGAGAGATCAAACAAGTAGTATGTCGAATCATGTACTGGCGGAGACGCTTGGCAGCCCAGGCCAAAGCACAACACGTCTTCTCGAGCATGGAGTAGCGGGATTCACAGTCGGTGAATTTTTTGCTTAGGTAGTAAATGGCATGCTCTTTTCTCTTTGTCTCGTCTTGCTGTCCAAGGACACAACCCATGGAGTCTTCTAAGACGGTTAAGTACATTATCAAAGGTCTTCCTTCCACTGGAGGAGACAAAATGGGTGGTTCGAGCAGATATTCCTTAATGCTGTCGAACGCTTTCTGACAATCGT
Source organism: Vicia villosa (assembly GCF_029867415.1). NCBI lineage: Eukaryota > Viridiplantae > Streptophyta > Magnoliopsida > Fabales > Fabaceae > Vicia > Vicia villosa. The sequence goes on from NC_081182.1 coordinate 145,144,886, forward strand.
CTGTCCAGACGCAACTTTGATTTTTCCGTAGAAGTTTGAAAATAGGAGCGCAAGTTTCAGTCATGAGATATATGAATCTCGAGATGTAATTCAAACGTCCAAGAAATCCTCTAACTTGTTTCTCGGTTCTGGGTGAAGGCATTTCTTGAATTGCCTTGACTTTGTCTGGATCTACTTCAATTCCTCGTTTGCTGACGATGAAACCAAAGAGTTTTCCTGAGTAGACACCAAAGGTACACTTGTTGGGGTTCAGGCGAAGCTGAAACTTCCGTAAGCGTTGAAATAACTTTGTCAAATTCTGTATGTGATCTTCTTCATTTTCTGATTTGGCAATCATGTCGTCCACATAGACTTCCACTTCTTTATGCATCATGTCGTGGAAAAGCGTAGTCATGGCCCTTTGATAAGTTGCCCCTGCGTTCTTTAGTCCAAAAGGCATAACACGATAGCAGAACGTGCCCCAGGGGGTGATGAAAGCTGTTTTTTCCATGTCTTCAGGTGCCATTTTGATTTGGTTGTATCCTGAAAATCCGTCCATGAACGAGAAAACTTTGGATTTTGCTGTACTGTCTACCAACATATCAATATGTGGTAAAGGAAAATCATCCTTAGGGCTAGCTTTGTTCAAATCTCTGTAGTCGACGCACATGCGGACTTTTCCGTCTTTCTTAGGAACGGGAACAATGTTAGCTAACCACTGAGGGTATTCTGAAGTGACGAGGAAACCTGCGTTGATCTGCTTTTGAACTTCCTCTTTGATTTTCATGGCCATCTCCGGATGAGTTCTTCTCAATTTTTGCTTGACTGGAGGGCATTCTGCTTTTAACGGCAAGTGATGCTCCACTATACTGGTATCCAACCCTGGCATATCTTGATAAGACCAAGCGAAGACATCTGAGAATTCTCTGAGCAGTTGTATCAAACTCTCTCTGATCTCTGAACTGAGCGAAGCTCCAATCTTAACCTCTTTTCTGTTTCCATCGGAACCAAGGTTAATGATCTCTAGAGGCTCATTGTATGGCTGAATGGCCTCTTCCTTTTGTTGAAGTAATCGTGAAATTTCCTTTGATATTTCTTCGTCTTCTTCTTCCTCTGCCTTGAATACAGGAAACTCAAAGCTTGGAGAAGTCATACGGTCGCACGTTTCAACGGGGTATTTTATGATTAATCTGCATATGTGTGATAATTTTTATTTAGACAACGAGGGAAGACTCGGTGTATGCAGTTAATGATTTTTGATGTTTTTTAAGGGTGTTTTTTAGGATTACCAATTTCCGAAAAAGAGAAAAGGAAAAACTAAACGAAGGAACAAAATGACATTTTTATTTATTGACAGTCATTTCTTGAAACAAAGACCCTATAAAACAAAACTCTATTGCTTTGGGCGAAGCAAAGAGGGACATTTTCCTAAGAAATAGTAAAACGCAAAGCCCTATGAAACATCTCTTCACCCTGGGCTATGGTGAGAGGATAAAATAACGGTGAAAGTTCCTACTTAGGAGTGCGAACAACAGTTGAAACTTCAACAGCTGTCCAGTAGTGGCGAACCCCATTGTGCACTAAGTAATCTGGAACCTTAGGCTTAAGCTGGCCTGTGGTAGGTCTTGATTTACTACCCACTATCTTTGCAACACTCAGACGATCTTCTTCTACTTCAGCAGACTGAGCGGTGTGAGCATACCCATTTCCAAGTGGAGTATGTCGGACTTTCTTTTGAGGAAACTTCCAATCTTCTGAATGGAGAGACTCGTTGTCGGAGACACTTTCGAGATCATCCTTTTCTGTATTTTGGTCTTGCTCTTCTCCCAAGATGGCATTGACTAGATATGTGAACTCTAAATCAGTAGCCTCGGAAGGTGACTTGGGGATATAATCCTTAATGATGATTTCACCAGATGCTGATGATGAATAGCAAGGGTTATACATCTCTTTTGGCTGAGAGAGGTACTCAAAATCACTGTTCCATCCCGTTGGAACAATATCTTCAAGAGAGATTCTTGAGCTTTCAGGAGCGGAGTATTTCACCATGTAGTCGAATTTTCCGCTTGGTTCTCCTAATGTACCTCAAGTCTCTTCGGGGATAGGAGGAACCTCTTCTGATGAACCATGACTTCTGGTGGTGAAGCTGTCATTAATTTCATCACTGCTTGGTTGAGTCTTACTTTCAGATCCTCTAGTTGGATAACAGCAAAGTGGTTCAGACTCTGATAGGGATATGTATCCTGATTTGTTAAGATAGGATAGCCATTCCTCTTCATCGGTGTTTTCCGTACCGATGGTATTGACTGCTTGTTGAACAGGTTGAAGAAAACCTCCGCTGCGGAAAGTTTCTTGAATTGGAAGAACTACCTCAATTCCTGGAATAGTCTTTGATGATGTTGGAAAGAATCCAACTCCTGTTCTGTTCTTGTTGTTGGTAGGAATATTAATGTGCCCCCAACCACTAGTAGTGCCATCCTTTACAACTTGGATTGCATCTCTGTAGGAAGAAATAGACGCTGCTTTCTCTTTTCCTTTTTCCTTATCCAAGGAAAGTGCTTGGAATTTAGTTCCAACAACTTCTTTTGGTTCTATGTCGGAGAATGATGACAGGTTGCTGACGATCAGAGCTCGTTCTCCACATACGGTTACCAATTTGTCATTTCTTATGAACTTCAGTTTCTGATGAAGTGTTGAAGTAATTGCCCCAGCCTCATGAATCCATGGGCGACCTAGCAAACAACTGTATTGTGCTGGAATATCCATAACTTGGAAAGTGATTTTGAACGTCTGAGGTCCAATAGTTATGGGAAGATCTACCTCTCCAAAAACTGACTTTCTTGATCCATCAAATGCTTTGACGATGACATGACTTTTTCTTAGAGGGTAATCTTCGAAAGATAATCTTGACAATGTTGATTTAGGCATGACGTTGAGAGAGGATCCGTTGTCTATTAGGACTCTTGTGAGTGTATCACCGATACAGCCAACTGAGATGTAAAGTGGAAGATTATGGTCTACTCCTTCTTCAGGAAGATCTTCGTCAAAGAAACTTAGGTTAGTTCCGGCGGAGATGTTGGCAACGATGTTGTTGAATTGGCTTATTGTGACGCTAGGTTCTACAAAAGCTTGTTCCAAAACTTTCTGTAGAGCTTCCCTATGAGCTTCGGAACTCAATAGCAGGGAAAGAACAGAAATCCTAGACGGAGTATGTAGTAATTGATCTACAATGTTGTATTCACTCCTCTGGATTGACTTCAAGATCTCATCATTTTCTTTCGCTTGAACAGCATTGGTCGGATGATTGTCTTGCCTATGTGGTACTTCCTCCGAAGGTTTCTCCATATTTTCTGTTGTTCTGTTGAAGACTCGTCCACTTCTGGTGACTCGACTAACATCAGCAATGTTGACAACAGACAGTAATGGTGTTTCCTTACCATTTTCAATGAATGTAGCATTGTACTTGTATGGTATAGCCTTGCTAGACTCATACGGTACAGGACATGGTAAGTAGATGACTAACGGAGCAATTGCTGTCTTCCTGCTATCATACTTAACTTGCATCGGTTCAACTTGATTAATTTGAGTAGATACGGTAAAGACTTCATCATCTTCTCTGTTGGCAAGAACAGTAATGGTATTGTCATCCATCAGCTTTTGAATGTCGTTGCGAACACGCAAACATCCTTGTGAATTTCTTCGACAAATTCTGCATCTACTGTAAGCGTGGAAATCTGTTCCAAAGTAGGCAAGTCCATTTAAAGTTTTATGGAACCTGACTACCGATCCTTTGAGATCTTCAACTTTGTAGATTTTGTATTCTCCTGGACATCCTTGAACCATGTTGATGTCATGTTCAGTTCTGACTCGGATATGTTGAATCCATCCTAAGTCCATTTGTTCTTGTAATGCAGCTTGAACTACGGCACATCCTTGATTATTCTTTGGACAAATATCGCATGTGAAGTAGTTGTGAGGTGGTACATGGCCGTACCCAGCTTGTTTAGCATGCATCTTGACAAGATTTTCCCCTATCTGACGAATGTCTAGATTTGAATGACGTTAGGGTGTTGATCTATCAGATTTACTGAAGCTTCTTTATGCTGCGGCAAAGGATTTGCTTGGACGTTTGGATTAGTATCTTTGAAGGATAGCATTCCGCTCTTCACTAATCGTTGGACGTCAATCTTGAAAGGGAAACAGTTCTCAATATTGTGACCTGGTGCCCCCTGATGATAGGGACAAGATTGGTCAGCCTTATACCATGGTCAGGAACTGTTTGTAGGATTTGGAGGACTCCTTGTCTGAATGAGTCCTTTTGCCAGTAATGTTGGAAATAATTCTGCATACGGCATTGGTACGGGGTCAAAGGCAGGATACCTTGGAGCCCGATTGTTGTAATTTGGAGGTCGAACCTGCTGCTGAGGTTGCTGCGACCTTTGTTGAATTTGTTGTTGCGAGACCTGAGGTTGATAAGCTGGCGCTGAGTTAACAACCAGAGTTATTGTTGCAACTTGAGGTTGAAATTTCTTCTTGATTTTGTGCAAGACATTGCTGACATCTTGATCCTTCTCTTCTGGAAAGAACTTCCATACTTTCTTGGACCAATAGAAGATTCTGGTTCTTTGTTCAAGCGTCCTTCTCGAACTGCTTCTTCTAAACGTACACCCATGTTTACCATCTCAGTAAAGTCACTTGGTGCACTTGCAACCATTCGTCCGTAGTAAAATGGACTCAAAGTTTTGAGATAGATTTTTGTCATTTCTTTCTCTTCAAGTGGTGGACAAATTTGAGCAGCAACTTCACGCCATCTCTGAGCGTATTCCTTGAAGCTTTCTCTATCCTTTTGAGTCATGGCCCGGAGTTGATCTCTGTCGGGAGCCATATCTAGATTGTACTTATACTATTTGACGAAGGCCTCTCCGAGGTCTCGAAAAGTACGAATCTCTGAACTGTCCAAGTTCATGTACCATTTGAGTGCAGCACCAGTCAGGCTGTCTTGAAAATAATGAATGAGTAATTGTTGATTATCAGTCTGAGTTGACATTCTTCGAGCGTACATTACGAGGTGACTTTGTGGGCATGAATTCCCTTTGTACTTTTCGAAATCTGGTACTTTGAATTTGTGAGGAATCTTAACATTTTGAACTAGACAGAGGTCTGCAGCATTCTTTCCAAATAGATCTTGTCCTCGAAGAGTCTTGAGTTCCTTCTGCATTTGCAGAAACTGTTCCTGGAACTCGTCCAATCTTTCATACACGCCAGGATCCTCACTGGGAGCGTGATGATATACTTGTTCGCCCTGCGGGGGAAAAGTATGCATAATGGGTCGTGGAGAAGCCATGACAGCAGATCTTGGAATCTCAGCATTCTGTTGTGTGAAACCCATTGCCGTTGCTCTTGGAACTTCAATTTCCAGAGGTTTGTAACCCTCCGGTGGTTGCATATCCATGGTGACTTTTGGAGCTTCAGAAGCTGGAGGTATGTACCCTTCTGGAGTAAAGTTATACGGCATGCCCCAAGGTCGATCAGGCGGCATGGTATACTGAGGAATAGGAGTAGAAACAATCTCGGAAACCACAGTCCTTTGCGGTTCTTCTGGCGTTGGTCGATTCTGCGCAACTACCAGGGCTTCTACCATACTATTGAGTCTTTCAACAGTACCTTTGAGAGTATTAATCTCTTCTCTGAGTTCTCCATTCTCTTGCTCAAAGTCATCCATTCTTTTCTTGCGACTTGAACGAGTGTTGTATGGATGAGACAGCTTGAAAGTCTTGGTTCACCTCCTTCTCCTCCTCTCTTTCTGGAGAAAGGAAAGTGACTATTAGATCCGCGACAATTCTCGTGTCAGTGCGTATAACTAAAGCGATGTATGATATGCAATTAAGTTAATATTTTTCAAGGAAACACCATAATTACGTTATGAAACATCAAACATTTATTAATTAAGCGAAAACGCCGTTTTTACACACTTCGAAAAAAAAAAAGAAATACAGAGAAACTGAGAGAAAGGACTCTAAAACTTTGACGAAGAGCCGACTTCACGTTCTAACATCTTCTTCTGTTTCTTGAGCTGAGCGTTCTCTGACGTGAGCTGATCGATGATCTAGGAAGCAGGAGGGATATGATGAGAAAGTGACGTTTGTGTCACTTGTCGATCGAGCACTTCAAGTTACTCATCCTTCCTTCTTAGCATGTTATGAATCTCAATGTTTTCCGTGTTGACGATCCGATACTTGTTCCTCCAAGCATTCCTTTCTTGGCATACCTTGTTTAATGCCGCTTGTAGTTTTTCAACATCGGTGGAGAAAAGGTAAATTGGTTCCCTTAGGGGAATAGGTTCTTGATGTTGATATGGCATCCTGAGCTTGAATGCCCTGACGCGTACCCATTGAAGGTAAGGATCCAGGGAGATGCAAAGATGTTTTCCTAACAATCTTCTCCCTTTGCTGTGTACAAGACGCCAGGCTTGGACAATTTCCTTCTTCAGCATGTTACCATGATCGTCGATGTTCTTGAAGAACAGACCCTCCAATTGGATGTTACTTGGTATATTTTTCATAGGATAGCCGTATTGACGACGGGCTAAAGCTGGATTGTAACTGATCCCTCCCTTAGTTCCAATAAGGGGTATGTTGGGAAAACTTCCGCAACTGAAGATGATCTTGGTTTCGTCGTTGTCAGGACTACACCAATCAATGTCTGTATGAGTGAGGGACATGATTTTCTGTGACCAGTAAAGGCCATCCCTCATATTCCAGAAAGTGTTAGACTTTGGCAGGTGCGAAATGAACCATTCGTATAACAACGGTACGCAGCATGTGATTAATCCTCCTTGCTGCAGGTTTCTTGAATGCACAGAGTGATAAGCATCCGCAAGCAAGGTTGGAACTGGATTTCCAATTAAGAAGATCTTAATTGTGTTGATGTCGACGAAATCGTTAATGTTAGGGAACAAAAACAATCCGTAGATAAGCAAAGCCAAGATTTCCTCAAAAGCGCTCATATCTTGGATGCTGACGAAGTACCGAGCTTGACCGAACAGGAATTTGGAGGGCAATCCTTGAATTCCTCCTCTACTCACCATATGAGTTCTGATGTCGACTACGTTCAAAGGAGTAGTTGCAGCAATGATAATGTCGTCAGGATTCTTTTCCAAACCGGAGTACGGATCTTGCGCGTACACGGGTATTTCAATCAGACGAGAGTACTCCTCCAACGTAGGCATGAGCTAATAATCTGGAAAGGTGAAGCAGTGATACGTTGGATCGTAAAACTGTACCAAGGTGGGAAGGATCCCATCCACAATGTTGGTATTGAGCAAAGGCAGAAGTTTTCCATACTTCTCCTTGAAAGCCTGGGGGTCGACCACCAGTTTTCCGAGCTTTCCCAGTTCCTCGACCTGGGGAATCTTGAAGGTGTATTTCCTAGCTCTCTTTCTTCCATAATCCATGGTATAGATCCTTAAGTCCTTTCTCCGTTTCTCTCTTTCTATGAAGTTCAAAACGTTCGTTATTTAGTTTCCTTGAAAAACGACTCGAAAAAGACTCTTTTTGGTTTTAATTATTATTAATGATGCATGAATGCATGAATGCACACACAAGAGTTTTAAACAAACATGGCGTTGAATGGTATAGTGGTCATGAAGTCAAAACGCAAACCTCGCCCCAATGGTAAACTAAGGATAAGGATTTTTGTACCTGTAGAACGGGTTCTAGGGGTCTCAGAGTTTTCGCTCAACCTTAAAGATACGTTGATTGGTATCTATAAGAGAGTTTTCTCTGAGTGTAGTATCTGCGTGACAATTACTTTCGTAATCACCGCTCTACGTCCTAAAAAAGGCTTTAAGTGGGGTTAATGTGTTTCTAGGTCCTCCTGGTACAAATCAGTCTCGGAATGCAGTGGCACAGTTAATCACAACCAGCCAGGCAAATCCCAAGAGTAGACTTGGAAACCAAGATTAGAGGGTCTTCACCGGGAAGACATCCTCCATCCTATCTTATGTTGCACTCAAATCCGGGTATAGGATTTCTCACCACAAGGGGGAATCAAGCCCTTTCCCGATACAGAATAAACAGAATAAACAAATATATATGCAGCAAACACATGAAATGACACAGAGGTTAGGCAGGACCTCTCTTGTTTGAGGGGGAATTTGGCATCCCTAATTCCTCATTGGGGCTGGACCAGCAACAGGTCAACCATTGGTTTGGATGAAAAACCAAGGTTTTTAACACTTATATCCCCAGCAGAGTCGCCATTTTTACTGTGGTGTCGTTTTTTTTTACCTCCCCGTTTCACTTGGGAGGACGGCACGCTAGACCCTTCACGCGAAATTTGGAAGGAGAATGCGCCCGTGGTGGGATGAATTTTATTTCAGTTCTTCCTACGATATCACACGAACTTTCTTATTTGTCCTACGAGTAGGAAAGGGGAAAAAAGATCTCAACTAAACCCTAGGAGTTTGCTAAGTGTGGGGATTTCACCTAGACTAGAAATTCTGGAGTCCGGGAGGTCGGTTATACATAGGGAAGTGTTTAAACACCCTACATATCTGTAGTACTCTACAGGAACCTTCTCTGTGTCTAAATGTGTTTGTGCTGCTAATGATTATTGGGAAATTTTCTCCTTTGTATTAGGAGAAGGAATTGAATTGAATAAAAGAAAGACAGACAGACTGACTGACTATTTTTGGTATTTTATTAGCTCGCTGAGATTCCTTGTGAACCTCATGCCTACATATCCCTAATGGAAGTCAGAGCTTAATGTAGTTCGGGGAACTAATTAATTATTAATTATTTTTGGGTGCCTTGCTTGAAGCTCAAGGTTGAAGCTTGAATTAAATCTCTGTTTACAGTAAAGAGACATGAAATCATCTTTACAGAGAGGTATTTGTACTATTCTACCACAAACATTTAAAGGAGTGACAGAATAACTGAATTCATTTCATTCAAGAGGGGGACCTTACTTGTGTATGTGCAAGTATACCAGTCAAATGCCTCTTAAATGAAAGAAAGATGCTCGTCCAAATTAGGGAAAGTTACCACATGTCTGGGTTTTACTGCCTGCTCATGCCTTTCAAAATCCTAAATGGGAGACTTGATTAAAATTGAAATTGAAATGTTTGTTTGTTTGAATGTGGTAGAGTAGTAAAAATATCTCTCTATAGAGATAAGCTATGTCTATCTACTGTATAAAATATTTGACTTTAGCTGGCTTGTACGAGGCCCAAGCTTGAGGCTTTTTGATTGATTTATTAATTATTATTGACACTGGGAGATGACTCCACTGGGGATTAATTACAGGGTATTTTTGTGTTCTGTACAAAGCCCAGAATTGAGGCTGACTCTATTTGGAGAGTGTTTATTTGATGGATTTTTATTTGGTGTTCTGTACAAAGCCCAGAATTGAGGCTGACTCTAGCTAGGGAAAAACATTATTTTCTGCCTTGTACAAAGCCCAAGGTTGTGGCGGACTCTTAAGTAAACTGAGTATGGATGACTCTATGGGAAAAGATCCTAGATGTTAGGAATCTTTGACACATGAAATATGGTTTATCTGCCTTGTACAAAGCCCAAGGTTGTGGCTACTGAACAATGAAGGACTCACTGGGGAGACTCTATTATCTGCCTTGTACAATGCCCAAGGTTGAGGCTGACTCTTGACAGGGGAGTTTTATTGTTTGGTGCCTTGTATGAAGCCCAAGGTTGAGGCTAACTATTTTTTGTTGGTTTTGACTCTACTGAGGAGATTTTATTTATTAAAAGACTGTTTTTCTTTTTGGAAGCTAACCCTTTTCAGGGATTTTGACTCAGCTGGTGAATTTGTCTGTTAAAAGACTGATTTTTATCATGTTTTTTGGAGGCTGACCCTTTCCAGGGGTTTTGACTCTTTTGGGGAAATTATCTCCTAAGAGAATGAATCTTTGGTTTTGAAAGACTGATGTTGTTGAAATGAAAGAATGATGTTGGAGGCTAACCCTTTCCAGGGGTTTTGATTAAAATGACTGAATGTGTGGAGGCTAACCCTTTCCAGGGGTTTTTATATTTTAAACAGATTTTTATTAATTGACTTTGGAGGCTAACCCTTTCCAGGGATTTTGATTAAAATGACTGAATGTGTGGAGGCTAACCCTTTCCAGGGGTTTTTATATTTTAAACAGATTTTTATTAATTGACTTTGGAGGCTAACCCTTTCCAGGGGTTTTTGAAAGATGGCAGAAGGATTATCTAGTGGAGACTTCTTGTTTAAAGCCCAAGATGAAGGCTGACACTTACTGAGGATAAGCAAATAAGGATCCTAGACTCTGCTAAGGAAGATTGATGAAGATAAGGGTGACAGAGACTGTCCATGTCTCTCATTCCAAAAATGTACTCAATGCAAAATTGAGACAAACTTAGCTTGTTTAAAGTCTGGTTTAAATTGGAAGAAACTCACCAGGGTATGTTAAAAGGTGACTAAAGACCTGTTCCTATGTTTATAAGAAACCTGATGGGTCCTTGTATACAAGCTCAAGAGGAAGCTGGAAATGCTTTTAAGAAGCCTGTGGGTCCTTGTACAAAGCCCAAGAGGAGGCTAATCGAGGGTCCTTGTTATAGCACAAGAGAAAGCTATGTAGTTTTGAACTTATTTTGGCTTTAAGCAAATGGGTAAGAGGTTTCACCGGGAATAAATCCTCTTTGGGTAGATGTGTCCTATATTTTGGATTCTAAGGTTTTTGCCAAGATGTTTCACCGGGAATAATTCATCTTGGGGGTTTGAACTACATATCTCTAATTAGGAAAGAGCCTTCACCGGGAAGACATTCTCAATCCTAGGTCATATTCCTATAATATATATATAGTTTAACTGTCCTAAGGTTTATACTCAAACGTAGTTCTAAACTAATATATATGCACAGTTTATATTTGACAGTAATTTAAATAAAGACTATAAATGGAAAGCTTGTAAAGCCTAACCTGGATGGAGTGGAGGCCATTGAAGAAGTATGTACAGAGCCTCAACAGTTGATGGATAACAGTTGAATATATATGATAAACAGTAAAGGGTTTTTGAAAACAGAAGAAGTGAAGATGGACAAAGGTCACATAGGTATCTGAAGAGTTTCACCGGGAATAATGCCCTTCAAATACCAGAAGAATGTTTTGAAAACAGAAAGAAGATTTTGAAAATACAGTTTTGAAAACAAGCTAAGAAGAGAAGGTGTTTGGGACTTACACTCTATTAGAGGCCCAGTACTTTACAGTACTGGCTATAAAAGCAATTTGAAAATGATTTGAAATGATATAAGGTTTTGTTGTTTGAAAACCTTAATCATCCGTTTAATCGGAGACTGATAACAGCTTTGAAAAATTGACAAAAGTCAACTTAATTAAGGTAAAGATAAAGATCTATGCCTAATTAAGACCTAAACAATTAGGGTTTTATCATAAAATTATTCACAAAGGTAACAAGATAAAAATATATATTTTAAAGTTTTTAAGAAAACATTTAAAACATACTATTTTAAACCTAATTAAAATACATGAAATAAATAATATTTTTTATGATTTTTTGATTATTCATAAAATAAGTATATTAAATAACAAGTGTGTGAAAAATGGAGTGAAAATGATTTAATTTGATAGGTGAATTATTGGTGTGAAGTTGTGAGAAAAAATGAAGGAAATTAGTGGTAAAAAAAATGATTTTGTCTCCTCCAAGGTTTGAACACACGCCCTTTAGGTCACACACCCAAAACCAACACCACTGGGCCAGCGCGCGTATGGTGATAGTAAACTGACTCCTTTGCAACTCATATGTTATTCAAGTGTATAGAAGCAAAAAAGAAAATAAAATCAAAAGGTCTGGGGCGAGGGGGATTCGAACCCCAGACCTTGGGCACGCGCAACACACAAACACTCCTTACCACTGGGCTATAACGATTTAGTCGTTAATGAAACAGGTATCAATCAAAATAAAATAAACTTAACCCTAAATTTGAAATTTGCGCGCCACCACCATTGTCATCTTCAACCTCTAGCTTTGAATTTTTGAAAATCTGAACTCTCTCAACTCTCAACCATTTGCAACGATGTAAACATGAAACTTGTTCTAAATTCACTCACGATTCTGAATATGTAACTAACATAAATTTATATTAACTACATCTAACTAATTTACTAAAAAACGTGAAGAACCCTAAAATTTGAAAATCAAATTAAATGACTATACTGAAAGATAAATGAATGATGATAGAGGGTTTTCAATCCTCTGATGATGCTGAACAAGATAGAATCGAGCTATATCATAAAGAGTGCTTAAATTAAAGAGGTGGAGTTCAGAAACTTACCTCTGAAAATGGAGGTCGTGAGGATGATAGAGAGCAACTGGGCTTGTATGAATGATCCCAAAAGCTTCCTTGGGACTCAGTGATGCTAACTGAATGTTTATTGTAACCTCAATCCTCCTGAATTGTTCTATGGACCTCCCTCGATTTGAGCTTCAAGTGAACATGGAGAGTGATGATTCTTGAGTTACAGATGAGCTGAAGCCATCTGAACAGCTTCACTACCTCCTATGGAATGTGCCTGGATGCTTGGCTTTGTTGGAAACCTTCTGAATTGCTCTATGGACCTCCAACTGCAACAGCTCCAAAGTGAGAGCAACAGTGGCGTTCCTCCACTTACAGAAGTGATCCAGGTGCTTGGATCACCTCAAATGATCTCCCTTGAGATGTTAGAATGCCTACTTTCCAAAGATAAGCTCTGGTTTGAAGAAAACGATTCTTCTTGCCAAAGAACTTTGAAAAACAATAAGCATGAGAAGAGAAAGAGAAAGCAAGGAATATGGTTGCTTTGGTGTGTTTTTCTACTGAGGTATGCTCTCCTATTTATAGGCAAATGGTTCAGTATAGTTGCAGAGGAGTGAGCTTGCTTAGTGAGGTTGATTTGGTTTTCTTGGCCATGAAGGAAGTTTGCAAATATCTCTTATGTAATGATGAGAATTTTGATTCCATTTAATCAATCCCCTAGCCCTCGATTTTGCTTGATCTTAGGGGACAAATCTGAGACAGAAATGAGCTCCAATTGGTTGGGAAGAGATTCCTTTGGTGATTCATCAATTTGCCATAAATTCCTAAATGTAATCATTACATAATCACATGCCTTTGTTTTTGGGAATCTTCTCTAATCCTTATGCAATGATGAAATTGGATGTATGGTGTGCTTGCAGATGTATTAGAGGTCGGGTAGCATCATTTAGAGAAGGCATTTGCACAAAATTGCAAAGTTCCAATTTGTACATGACCTATAATTTCACTTCATGAGGCCAACTTTGAACAAGCATAACTCTTAGCTCAAAATGAATTTGGAGAAGGTTGAACACAATTTGGAAAGCCCTAAACATCTACTTCAAATCATTAGTTTGGAGTTTCTTCAGAATCCTTTGGTAAATTTGTTAAAAATGAGGCCAAAGTTGGAAGAAAACTAGGTTAAAACACTTAGAAAATTTTCTAAGTGTTTATGACCTAAAACTTCAAAATTTCCAAAACTCTTAAATGATTGATCTTTTGAAAAAAGTTGCATTGTAAGATGTTATTTTATTTTGCAAGATCTACAACTTTCATGTTGGAAGTTTTTTGAGTTGTGTAGGTGAAATTTTGAGTTCTCATCATGCCTTCAAAAACCCTAATTCCCGACTTTTTGCTCCTTGAAGATTCTTTTTGAATTTCTTTGGTCAAATGACTTTAATATCCATATATTGATGATATTGATCCTTGAAAGTCATGGTTTGACCAAAAATCTCAAAAGTCAAAGGTGAACTCATACAGTTGACTTTTTCCTGATAAAGTGAGAATTTGGACTTTTGTGTGGAATCAAGATCTTCTCCTCAAATTAGTGATGTAAATGGATTATATTGAGGTAGTAGAGGTTCTTGAATCATGTCTTGAGTCTTGAATCCATGCCCTGATTAAAAGTCAACTATCTTGGTGAATTAGGTCAAAAACCCTAATTGTCGACCATATGAAAATAATGACTGTAGACTTTGAATTGAGGTGTAATGTCCAGTGGATCTTGTCATATGAGTTATTTGAAGATGATTGATGTCTTTGAATGATCCCCTGGGGCTTTTTAGGGTTTCCCAAAGGTGATCCCTGATTTTAGTCCTTGATAGGCTAAAAAACCCTAGTCTGGTGACCTGAGTAAACCTGTACTCAGATGACTGGGTGTCTAATCAATCATAGGTGAAATAATGAAGCTCTTGAGTCTTATGATTGTATTAGAGACTAATCCTTCTATTGATTGATCATTTGCCTAAGTTTTCTTGTCTTTGAACACCCTTGTTTGAATGCCAGACTGCTCTGGGTACTTGCTTTGACTTGATGAAAATCCTGAAGATATGTCATCTCAGGGGGGGTCAAAAATTAGGGTATGACAGATAGTAAGTAGGTATGACCAACTGCGACGACTTACTAGAGCTATAGTAAGTGGGTCATACCATCTACGATAAACTTACTCCAACTACGATAGTAAGCAGGTATGACTAACTGCGACGACTTACTAGAACAATAGTAAGTGAGCCACGTTGTGGCAACCTGCCCTAAAAATTAAAGGTTTAGAGTCGCTACCTATTCTGAAGGGCGAATAGGAAACCCTACGCAGTATAAAGATTCAGGGTAAGTTATTATAATCAGGTTGAGGGAAGGTGTTAGGCACCCTCAACCCTTTCCTAAGGTTGCATTATAGAATAAAGGTTTATGGCAAGGTCCATAAGGCTAATAGCTAATGAAATGAAAAGGGTAAAAATTGAGATTTAAAATGAATTGAAATTATAGGGGGGGAGACTCGCCTTGTTACCAAGTGCCTACGTATCTCCTTATGGAGAATCAGAGTCAACGTAGTTCGGGCACAGGGTTGTACGCCTTAGGATTGGAATTTGACATGATATGGTTGGAAGTTGTTTTAAAGGCTTTTTGAGTGGCCTATCGTAGTTTTGAATTTGATCTGAGGATGAAAAAAGTTTGAGGTTTGGCATACAACCCTGATTTGATATGTCACCGTTAGATGCGATAATCAATAAATTTGATCATTATAGCTAACGGATTACGAGGTATTGCTGGTTACTCTGATCGATAGATTCGATCGTCGTGGGCAGCAAATAAAAAGTGTTTTAAATTTTATATATTTTTTTACCTCTCGTCTAATGTGACTAATAGATTTAATCGAGTCGAGAAGAGAATTAAATAAAGGATTTTATTAAATTATTATTAACAAATAAATTAAATTAATCAAAATTATTTATCGCCTAATGCGACTAATAGGTATAGCCGGTTCGGGGAGAAAATTAGTTTGAATTACCAAAAAAACGAATAATTAAACAAATAACCTTTTTTGTTACAAAATTCATTAATTAAGTGTTGTTTTTAATTTTATATTGGGGGGGTGTGTTTCTGTTATAGGTAGAAATTAAGGGGTGTGTAAACAGTAAGGGGCTTGGCCCATTAGGATTTCTAGTCCGCATGGTTGATTGTACAGAGGGAGTATGGGGTGTGGTATGAGTCTACAGAATCATGTTCGGTGTTGTAGACGAGTGGCCGTGGGATGGCCACTTGTCATCATCCGATGACGCCCACGAGGGACTATAAAACGGGATCTTCTCCGATTCCTTCCTCTTTTCTTTCTTTTTTTTCTCTCTCTATTCTTTTGCTCTCACTCTCGTTCTCTCTTCACTCTTAAACAAAATCCCAGAAAACACCCCCAACCACCGGCCGAAAATCGCCTCCGCCGGTGGCGCCACCCCCTAACCGCCCTTGAAACCCAATTTCCGGTTGAGTTTCAACCGTGAAACTCAAACCTTCAGCCCCTCCCCAGCCCAGAAACCCAGATCGATGAAGATCCTCACGATCTTCATCCCTCCCAACCCCAAAGTTCATCGAACAAACCCAGATTCAACCAAAATCAAACATAAACATGCAACTAGATGAATCCTAAGCTAAGTTTTGACGGTGGTTACCTTTTATCTTTAATTTCTGGAACGTGTGTGCTCCCCCTCGCTCTAATTTTCTTCTTCCTTTCTGTTTTGCAGGTTTGATTGAAGATCCAAGTCCTAGGGTTTGTGTTCGCGGCGGCGTAAAAGGGGCTCTCCGTGTTTTTCTCTTCCAAAATTCCAACCCCTTCTTATGATTTCTTTCTTTAATTTTATAGACTTAGGGTTTCAATTAGATTAGGAAATATTAGATTGTATTAGGTTTATGATTTGATTCCCAATCTGTTTGTAATTGATTCGAGTCTTTAATAAAAATTTGTTTGATTTTTGTTATAATTATGTTATTCGATTTTGTTAAGATTTGATTGAATTTGAAATTTGATTCCGTTCGATTCATGGATTTGGGCTTTGGAAGTTTGTTTAGGGTTTGTGTTGGCTGTGGGCGGCGCTTGCTGATGGTTGGGGGTAGCAGAACGGCGCCTAGGGTTTCTCCATGAGGGAGGAAGTGAACAGGACCTGGGTCGGGTTGACCCGATCCGTCCTTTGACCCACCGAGCCCAAGATCTGCCCCTTGATCCCTCATTGCATAAGCTGGCCCAATCAATTTGCATTTGTTTGGCCCAAGTACCACTAATTCGTTGTGGCCCAAATAGTAAAAACAAAACAAACAAACAACAACAAAAAAAACCCAATAACCTCAAGTAATTTACTTAATTAATTAATTAATTAATAGAATAAACTAGTTAGTTAATGATAATCCAATAAAGATACCGATTAATAATATCCTACTAATACCAATTAATAATTTTATTAGTACTAATAATAATTGATTAATCTTAATAACCCCAATATTAACACTAATAATAGGACTTAATAACACTAATAATTCATAACTAGTAACAATATAAATATTATTTGGAAGATAATAAAATGATTAAATGATGAGACAAATGGGCCCAAACAAATTGGATCCCAAATATTTGTTATCACACCTCATTTTATTTTAATCAGTTTATAAGGGGATTTTATAAGAGAGTGAGTTTAATAATAGGTAGATTAAACCCTATGGCTCCTAATTTTTAACGCCCTTAATAAATTGACAAATGCAAGTTATATCGGGTAAATTTTGGGGTATGACAGCTGCCCCTATTTAATTACCTTGGATTGAATGGCGTGAGAATCCGCAGGTCTCACGCTTTTCGAATCGAAGAGTTAGTAAATATTGGAAGACCCTTGAATTTACCTTGTGCTCGAGTGCGAGGGAAAGAATCGTCCTGCTAAAGCCTGAGTCTTACATAGCGAGGACTTGTAGTTAGTTGTGTGATCATCTTACTATTCTTGATAGCAAGCTTTCGCAGTTTGTGAACCCCACTTACTATAGTTGTAGTAAGTTTCCGTAGTTTGTGAACCCCACTTACTATAGTTCTAGTAAGTTTCCGTAGTTTGTGAACCCCACTTACTATAGTTCTAGTAAGTTTCCGTAGTTTGTGAACCCCAAAGGATCACTTGCTATAGTTCTAGCAAGTTCACCTGCACCAATAGGATTACTTGTCATAACTCTGACAAGCTCACCTGCACCATTTGGATCATTTGCCCTGGTTCGGACAAATCTCACCTACACCATTTGGATCATTTTCCCTAGTTCGGACAAATTTCACCTACACCATTTGGATCATTTTCCCTAGTTCGGACAAATTTCACCTGCACCATTTGGATCATTTGCCCTGGTTCGGACAAATTTCACCTGCACCATTTGGATCATTTGCCCTAGTTCTGAAAAATTTCTCCTACACCATTTGGATCATTTGCCCTAGTTCGGACAAATTTCACCTGCACCATTCGGATCATTTGCCCTAGTTCGGACAAATTTCACCTGCACCATTTGGATCATTTGCCCTAGTTCGGACAAATTTCACCTACACCATTCGGATCATTTTCCCTAGTTCGGACAAATTTCACCTGAACCATTAGGATCGCTTACCCTGGTTTGGGCAAGTTCACCTGCGTAGAAGTTTGTTTTGTAAATGCGTATGCATCATGCGTATGCATTATGCGCATGCATATGCCCTTGTTGTTTGTATAATGTATATGTATGAATGTTTACACACGTAAATGTTGCGTGTATCCAAATGAGTATGTATGATAACCCCAACGCCTTATCTCCTCATCACCCATTGCCTTTTGTTTAACCCCTTTTGAAATGTTCGTGAATCCTAGTTCGGATTGCACTTGAATGATCCATTGATATTATCCTTTATGAAAGAGTTGTGGTAGATCATAATGATCGCAGCGTAGGGCGTATGTAGCCTTCCGGAGATTTCGTAGTTTTATCCTATTGCTTTTGTATTGAAAGTTTGTAAGTTTCTCATACTAAATCCAAGTTAAAGCTTATGAAAATAATTTATTCTTTGCAAATGGTATTGAAATGAGAGAGAAAGCGTAGTATGCAAGAAAAGAAACTTTTATTGATATTGCCTTGAATTGGCAAGTGTACAAAAATGCGAGAAAAGAAAATGACAAATAGAAATGATATTAATATTGTCGTTGCTCCTTTGTTATCGAGGGTCCCAGTAATCCTTTGACCTTAGAAGTAGATGATTGCACGAATCCTTATCCTTCGTAGTTTGCCTCTGGCTTATAGCCGGTAATCCTGCCTTTGCTAGGCGTAATACTTCTTGACCACATCAGAGTTGATTGGGTGCGGTAGCTCGTCCCCATCCATTGTAGTGAGAACTAATGCTCCTCCGGAGAACACCGTTTTTACAATATATGGACCTTCGTAGTTAGGTGTCCATTTTCCCCGAGCGTCAAGTCGAGGTAGTAGAATTTTCTTGAGGACAATGTCGCCTTATTTATAAATTCGAGGACAGACCTTTTTATCGAACGCCTTTTTCATCCTTTTCTGATAGAGTTGCCCGTGACACAAAGTCGTCCGTCACTTTTCTTCAACGAGATTAAGCTGATCAAAACGAGTTTTTACCCATTCTGATTCTTCTAACTTTGTGTCAGCTAGGACTCTTAATAAAGGAATCTCCACTTCGATAGGGAGGACTGCTTCCATACCATAAACCAAGGAGAATGGTGTTGCTCTTGTGGATGTGCGCACTGAGGTTCTGTAACCGTGTAGGGCGAAGGGAAGCATTTCGTGCCAATCCTTGTATGTTTTCACCATCTTTTGTATTATCTTTTTGATATTCTTATTTGCAGCCTCGACAGCGCCATTCATCTTAGGCTTGTATGGTGAAGAAATGTGGTGTTCAATTTTGAACTCCTCGCACATCTCCCTCGTCATGTTGTTGTTTAGATTCGACCCATTGTCAGTGATAATCCTATTTGGAACCCCATACCGACATATGATGTTGTGCTTGATAAACCGGGTAACTACTTCACTCATCACGTTGGTGTAAGATGCAGCTTCAACCCATTTGGTGAAATAATCTATGGCAACCAATATGAATCGGTGTCCATTAGAAGCTTTCGGTTCGATCATCCCTATCATGTCAATCCCCCATATTGCAAATGGCCACGGTGAACTCAGAACGTTCAATGGATTTGGCAGACATGTACTTTGTCGGCGTATATTTGGCATTTGTGACATGTTCTTGCATATTGGAAACAGTCCGCTTCCATTGTTAACTAGTAGTACCCTGCTCGCAATATTTTTCTCGCCATTGAGTGTCCATTTGCATGAGTTCCGAAGGTCCCTTCGTGTACTTCTCTGATAATATCCTTGGCCCCATTTTTATCCACACACCTTAATAACACCGAGTCGTAGTTCCGTTTGTATAGGATATTTCCACTCAGGAAGAACTTAGATGCCAATCTCCTTAGTGTCTTTTTATCAATCGTAGAGGCGTTCTCCGAGTATTCTTGTTTCTCCAAGTACCTTTTGATATCGTGGTACCATGGTTTGTCATCAGACTGTTCCTCGATTGTGAGACAATAGGCAGGCTCATCAAAGTGTCTAACCGTTATCCGTGGTTCATGGTTTGGCCAAGTCATTTTGAACATAGAGGAAAGTGTTGCTAATGCATCTGCCATTTGATTTTCTTCCTTTGGGATGTGAGTAAATGTGATTGTCTCAAACTCGGCCATTAACTCCAGTATAAGATTTCGATATGGGATTGGCTTTGCATCTCGAGTATCCCATTCTTTATTTACTTGGTGGATTACCAGCGCTGAATCCCCATACACCTCAAGTAGTTTAATCCTTAGATCGATTGCAGCTTCTAACCCCAATATGCATGCTTCATATTCTGCAATGTTGTTGGTGCAGTCAAAGCACAGTCTTGTAGTGAAAGGTAAGTGACAATTGTCAGGAGATGTCAAGACTGCCCATATACCATGTCCTAGTGCATTTGAAGCACCGTCGAACGTAAGTGTCCATATTGCCCCTGGTTCAGGTCCTTCGTCGGGTCCTGGTATTTCGTAATCCCTTACCACCATGATATCCTCGTCGGGAAAGTCAAATTTCATAGATTGGTATTTTTCGAGAGGTTGATGAGCAAGATGTTCTGCCAGTACACTCCCTTTTATCTCCTTTGGGGTGACATATTGTATGTCGTATTCTGACAGTAACATTTGCCATCTTGCGATTCTACCCGTGAGAGCTTGTTTTTCGAACACGTATTTTAAAGGATCCATTCTCGATTATAACCATGTGGAATGATTCAGCATATATTGCCTTAGACGTTTGGAGGCCGATGCTAGGGCACAACATGTCTTTTCCAATGGTGAATATTGTAACGCCTGTATTTAATTAAATATTTTAATTAAATATTATCGAATATTATTTCTGCTTAACTGTTGATTATGTTGAATATGCGGTGTAAGTTGTTAAATTGGTACTCGGGTAAGATTAACCGAGAAATTAATATTAGATCTAGTATTAATTTTAGTAGAACTTATTAAAATAAATAAAAGTGGGTGTAGTAGTAGAAATAGGTGTATTATTTAGTGAACCCAAAATGAATTTAGAAGCCCATTAATTAAGTGGCCCGTAGAAAGAGTTAGTGGGAAGTAGTGGTAAACAAAACAAAATAACTCAGTACCCTAGCAGAGAAAATTCACGTAGAAACTGAAGAGCAGAAAGAGGAACCGAGGGTCTGAAGGCTAGTTTCAACCAAGAGAAAAACACCAGGTAAAATTAATTGATTTCCATGGAATTAGTATAAAAAAAAACCCAGAAAATTAATATTAGTTTATCAATTTCAGAATTAAGGTCCTGTTAGATCCGTGAAATTCGACCGAGTGGAGTATTTAGAGCTCTCTTCAATCCAATCAGGTAAGGGTGGGGTTTGATTATTATAATCGATTGTATGATGGTTTTTAGATGGGATTCCGGGTTGTATAATATTTGCTTATGCGTTCATGAAATTGTTGTTGATTGCTGCATTTTTGGGTTAAATTGAAATTGATTTTCGGGGTTTGATACTGAGTTGCATCGATGGAACAAAATATAGTTTAAGTGGCTGAGTTGTGTTTGGTTGAATCCTAATGGGTAAGGTGAAATTCAAGACTGTTAAGGGATATCCAAACGAGGCCTAACTATAGGTGGGACCGGTTTTGTTGCTTCTTGGTTTTACTGTGTGGTCATTTTCGTGAAAACATATATATATATTCTATGACTTGAACCATTGGAATGAAGACTTGTTTCTAATGCATTAATAGTAGCAGGTATGTATAATGATATAATATATAAATAATATATAGTATGAATATTTGAATGAAGACTTAGTTTTAATATATATTTATAATTGAACTAGAAGACTACTATTAGATGAATTTGATAGTATCATAATATTAGTTGATTAATGAGTATTAGTTGATTTAATATAATATGACATAATGAGAAACTAAATATACTAGTAGAAAAGTGGTACTAGTAGTATATAGAAACTAGTTAATTTATAATTTAGCAGAAACATGAAATAGTGATAGCAGGTCAATAATAGATACTGATATATGTAATAATAGAGTGGAAATTTTGTTCACAGTATAATTTTGAACACAGGGATATTATTATATTAGTATAATAAAATTTGTAGAAGCTAGTTAATAATTGCTCGGAAAAGAACCGAAATTTATGAGGTAGTTCGTGTATATGAGTAGATACGTGAATTGTGTTTATCATGTTAAATTTAAATTGAATGCGTGGACTCGCAGGTACAGTTGATTAAGTTGAATTGTCCCGGATTCAGACAAATTTTTGTTGTAGGCTTAAATAGCCAAAGTTGAATGTTGTTTAAGTTGTGGTTCAAGTTTTTGATTTTGTAGTTGGTGTTCGAGTTGTGTTGTGCTGTTGTTGATTGAATATCATTCATAAGTCGCATACATTCGCATTGATTAAGTTGGCCGAGATTGGCACCCGTTTAAGTTGGCCGTAATGGCAATCTGATTAAGTTGAAATGCCCTAATAATCTGGCATAATGTTTAAGTTGGGAGTTTTACTCCAAATGGTACCACATGCATTTGCATCAGTTTGAGTCGCATTTGAGTCATGTCGATGAAGTTGTTTACGTTGAATATTGAATAGTTGTGTGATGAATGTTGTGAAGTTGTGAATATTGTATGATTCGAATCTAATTTATTAATTATCATACTTTTGCTTATAATTTTGATATCTCACCCCTTCTGTTTGAATGTTACTCTCTGTTGGTAACGTGCAGGTAATCAAGGAGAGTAGCCGTTATCGTTTAGTTCGTGAGGGTGTCATTGCTCTGATACGTAGCACTCGGGGATAATGAACGCTTGAATGATTTCTTTTGTTGTTTCAGTTGTTTTATTTTAAAAGAATTGTGTTGATTATGTTGTTTATTTTGAAAGATGCTACGATGGTTTGAGTTTTCGTTAATGTTGGAATTATGTTGAATAATCCGCTGCGTGGTTTTTAATTGAAAGTTGTTTGAATTGAGACTATACCAGTTGTGAATTTATACTTACAGGTGTTATGTATCTCTTTTTTGAAAATGTGCAATTGAGTTTTGTGTTTAGGTGGAATGTGATATCCCAATGATTGTTGAATTTTGAAATTTACTCTGATTATTTTATCGTAAACGTTGGGTAGATTTTGGGGTGTTACAAATACCGAGATTTGCAATCCGTGAATTTCTTGCTAAGGTAGTAAATAGCGTGTTCCTTTCTGCCAGTTTCATCCTGTTTCCCCAGTACACATCCCATAGATCTTTCGAGAACTGTGAGGTACATGATCAGTGGTCTCCCTGGTACGGGAGGCAGGAGTATCGGTGGTTCTTGCAAGTAACTCTTTATAGTTTCGAAGGCTACTTGACAATCATCATTCCATTTGATTGGTTGATCTTTCCTGAGCAACTTGAATATAGGCTCACACGTGGCCGTTAAATGTGAAATAAACCTTGTATAGCCTTCACCTTGTCGGGATCTACCTCTATGCCTCGTTGGCTCACAATGAATCCAAACAGCTTTCTTGACCTTACACCAAATGTACACTTGTTCGGGTTTAACCTCAGCTTGAACTTCTTTAAGCGCTCGAACAACTTATGTAAGTGTGTGATATGCTCTTCTTCTGTGCAAGACTTGGCAATCATGTTGTCTACATACACTTCGACCTCCTTGTGAATCATGTCATGGAACAGTGTGACCATGGATCTTTGGTATGTTGCCCCTGCATTTCGCAATCCGAAAGGCATTACTTTGTAGCAGAAAGTACCCTAGGATGTCATGAAGGTGGTCTTCTCCATGTCCTCGGGAGCCATCTTGATCTGATTATACCTGGAGAACCTATCCATGAAGAAAAACACTGAAGCTTGTGTTGTGTTATCCACCAAAACATCTATGTGCGGTAGTGGAAAGTCGTCCTTTGGACTTGCTTTGTTTAGATCCCTGTAATCCACACACATGCGTACCTTCCCGTCTTTCTTCGGAACTGGCACTATGTTGGCAATCCATGGTGGATAGTCAACAACAGAAAGAAACCCGACGTTGAACTGTTTGAGCACCTCTTCCCTGATTTTGTTATCCATATCCGGTCGAACCCTTCTGCGCTTTGTCTGACCCGTGCACACCCTTCTTTGAGCGGTAACCTATGCACGACGATATCTGTATCCAACCCCGGCATGTCACGGTATGACCAAGCAAATATTTTTGCATACTCGTGGAGGAGCTTGATTAGCGTTGCTTTCACGTCCTCGTTCAGCATTGCCCCAATCTTGATTTCCTTGGGTTCTTTGTCTGTACCCAAGTTTATGATTTCAATGGCCTCTTGAGGAGGGATCATGGTTTTGGATTCTTTGTCCATTAACCTTGACAACTCTTCTGGAAATTCATCGTCTTCCTCGTCCCCTTCTTCGGACTGATTAGCGAGAGCCTCGAGTTTGTATAGAGTTTCAGCAGTATTATTATCGGTAGTGTTAGAAGGTGATCTGCACACGTTTTATGTTTTGTTTTTAGTATGCAGATATGGATGTGGTTTTTTGTGCAAGAAATTTATTTGTCATTTTGAAAGAAAAGAAATAAATGCGAGAAAAGACAATGTTTTCAATACGAAATGCAAAGACAATTTTATTAATAAACTTTAAATCTTGAAAGTAAATAGGGCCCTTACAAACAAACTCTATGCTTCGGGCGAGGCATGAGCGTTATTGTTTTTTGTCTGAATTTGAAAAGAAATAAAACACAAAAAGCAAATTACTTCGAAATGAAAACTATCTCCGGTTTCTCCAGGCTTGTCCAATTCTGAAGTTTTTCTCCTGGCCTGACCTCTCGGATGAAGTTGGACGTTCCTTCCTGAGAATCCTTGTTGGACACCATAGCCCCATGTTCGTACCCGCCTGTCACAAAAGTCTGCATAATCGGGGGGAATCGTTGTCCCTCCTTCTCAGTGCTTGTGATCCTTGACGGTCGGTATCCTAGCCCTAGGCGATCCTTCTTCTCCAAGATCTCTGGTACTTTGTGTCATACCCCAAAATTTACCTCCCACACTTTTCTCATAACAAAAGCAAGGTTCAAATCTCAAGGCATGGCTCATTCACATAATCCAGATAATTCACAGTCAACTGATCCAAATTGAAAGGTCAATCACAATCAAGGCATGATCCAAACCTTAATCATTGGGCAAACATCAAGTATGGGGTGCATAACCATCATTTGATCAAGAATTGATCATGATTCCATTAATAGAAACTCAGAGATGAACAAATATGAAAAGGTTCAAATTAGGGTTTCTTAGGAGAAAGTCAACCCAACTTTGACTGGGCATAACTTTCACATGGAACATCAGAAATTCCCCACTC
Source organism: Vicia villosa (assembly GCF_029867415.1). Lineage (NCBI taxonomy): Eukaryota > Viridiplantae > Streptophyta > Magnoliopsida > Fabales > Fabaceae > Vicia > Vicia villosa. The sequence goes on from NC_081182.1 coordinate 145,170,100, forward strand.
AAAGCCTATTTTGAAGGAAATTGAATTTTCTACAGCTTTGTGTCTCACAAGCCAAGGCTAGAAATGCTTCATTTAAAAGATACAAAGCAAAAGATTACAGGTCAATTTTAGGCATCCTTCAAAAGTAGTTTTTTCCCAAAGAGAATATGATCAAGATAAAAGCTTCAAACGAAAAATATGTTCCAAAGTGGCTTATAGAGGACCTCTTGAGGTTTCTAAAAAGTATTAGAACTCCCTCATAGCTTAAAAATTGAAGGAGATATGCTTGATCAAAGTCAAGTGATTTTGAGGGACCAAATGTGAAATAAAAGAGGTCCAATTTGATTTCCTTGCAAGTGGGCCTATATTTTATGACCCAAACTTGATTCATAAGCTATCCAAAACATATGCCATGAATTATATCATTTTATTCGATTTTACATAATTTTATTTCATTTAAAATTAATTTTTAATGATTTTAATTAAATGGAGAATCAAATATTTGGTAAAAAATATGTTTTGATTGTTTTTCAATAAACAATAATGGCAAAATACACTTCAATTTTCGTGGCAAATCAATTAGGAAAAGATTGATATAAGTTAGGCCAAAATAGAAGCTTGCCTTACAAGAATAAAATCAATTTCTCAAACTTTGGCAAGATTGGATTCTTAAAGATTTTTGGTTGTTTTAAGTGACCTAATTCACTCCTTATAAGTAGAAGGACTAGGGCATACGAATCAGGGGGGGAAAAATCTGCAAGAGGAGCACATTCACGAGCAAGAAATTTCTCCAAGAACTCAAAATCGGTTTGGGAGATTTAAGGCATCTCAGAGAGTTTTAAAGGCCGCACAAGGTTCTCTGAAGGATTCTGAAGCTGTTAGGATCATCACGCTTCATCAGTACCCCCAGATAATCCTCCAATTGACCGAGGTATGTAGTTTTATAAAACGGATCGATTGACATGATACCTGCATATTCATGATGTTTTGTTTGTATGTTTGGCTACGTTTCATTGCTGTGATTGTTTCTGGGCCGGTTAATTGAGTTTTCATGCATTATGTCGTGATTTACCATTGGTATCCGAATGAAGGTTTAGGGTTTAAATTGGGGATTCGTTGTAGAGGTAAAATTAAGGTAGGATAATAGCGTGGTTAGATTCGTATGGTGAAAACGAGTGGAGTTAGGGGGTCGCGCCTGATTTATATGAACGTATGCTCTATTCGCTGTTTTTGTGTTCTTGTGTTGGCTACGGAAAATTCGTAGCTAAATGGTAGCAAAACCTGCAGAGGTTTGATGTTTTGGGGAAGAAGATGATAACGTGTCCCTACCTGTGTGGTTATTTTGAAATTCGCGCGCGTTTCTTGGTCAGGTGGGCATTTCGTTTTATTTAATTTACTGGGCGCGTATTATAAACAAAGAGCGTGTTTGGTTGGGTTGGTGGAACGTGCGTTCGTGAGGGGAGAGGTCGCAGGTTCGAGCCTCTCCTCCGTCATATATTTTTCTGGATTTGTTTCTATAAGATCCCATGCATCCACAGCCCTGCGTACCTTCATATACCCTCAGATCCTCACCACTGGATCTCCACTAACTTGAAATCTAACGCCCCAGATCGAACCACTATAACATGAGCCTTCATGAATATCACATTGAATCATTATCTCAATAGAACTTATTTTCTTTTAATTTTTTTGTTTTCTTTTAATTAAAATAATTATTTTAATATATATATATTATGTTATAATTTTCTTAATAAAATAAATACATGATAATTATATTAAAATTTTTAATTTGTTATTTGCGCCGATTAAATCGATTAATCGCTGTGGTTAACAATAATTTTAATTAAAATGCCATTTAATTTAAAAAAAATAAGAATCAAACTAAATTCGATTAAATGGTTGCAATCATCTTATTGATTGTGATGATTAATCTCGCCTTATTATTTAATTTAATTTGTTATTATTTGTAGTCGTGCTAACCGATTATGAGAGGTAACAGTATAAAAAATAAAAATTCATAAAATAACAAAATACAATAAGTTGTTATTAGTGATGATCGAATCTATCGATTTGAATTGGTAACAATGCAAATCCTAAATCTTTTAACTATGGTGGTCAAACCTATTGATCATTGCGGTTAATTGTGCCAAATCAGGGTTGTACGCCCAAAACCCTAATAATTCTAAACTCCATTCAAATTACAAAGACAAAACAAACTGCGATAGGCTAACCAAAAAGCCTCTAAAAAACCATATCAAATCAAATTCAAACTCTAAATGGCGTACAACCCTTCCCGAACTACGTAGACTCTGATCCTCCCTAAGGAGGTACGTAGGCACTTGGCAACAAGGCGAGTCCCCCTCTTCAAAATCTCAATCAGGTCATTAAAATTCTATTTGCCACATTTCTTTACAAATCCTGCCATGCAACCCTAATCTTTGAACATTAGCCTTTAGGAAAGGGCTGAGGGTGCCTAACACCTTCCCTCAGCCTGATTATAATAACTTACCCTCAATCTCTTATCTGTGTAGGGTTTCCTATTCGCCCTTCAGAATAGGTGGCGACTCGAAAGCTGAAATTATTAGGCAGGTTGCTACAGCTGGCGACTCTGCTGGGGACAACACTTTTAGTGAATTATTATGCTCCTAAGGCTTGAGTGGGTTTAGGTTTATGGCTCGTGGTTTATGGTTTAGGGTTTGTGGCGCATTTTAGGGTTTGGCAAACTTGCCATTTTTAGGGTTTGGGGGAGGTTCATCTTTTAATAAAAATTAATTTATTTTTTTTATTTGTTTTTGTTTTTTTTAAATGTTTATTTATCTGCCTTAAAATGTTTAATTATTATATGCATTGCTGAATTTATGTTGTGTTAAAACCCTAAGTGTGGGAGTTAACTTTGAGATCAATAGGGGAGTACGAATCTCCTACGAATCTCACTGATAACTCCACTCGGAGTGGGTTGAGTGTTCGGAAAGATCCAAAACGAGGCTTGACTTTGTTGAGGGCTGGACTGGATACTTGGCTGATCTCTCCGAGAACCTACCCCAAAAATTCGAACCTCATGGATAGAATGAGTCGTTTTAAAATCCGAAGAGACAAAGAGTCCCGGAGGCTACGAATGACCCCATGAGACCTTCTAGAACCCCCCATAAAAGGTTGGCTCCCTAGAGCCCCCTACGTCGAACCTATGAACTTGGGTTTCTTGAAATATTGTGTTATATATGTTTGATTTGTTTATATATTTTTTTGTTGCTATGATTTTCTTTTCTTTGTTGTGTGTTTGCATGCATCATCTCTCATTTGCATTCTCATCATGTTTTATCCACAAAAAAATAGTAAATAAAAAAAATATGTAATATAAATGTAAAAATATATTCTATTTGGTGAATGTGTAGGAAGGATGAGTACCAAGAAGACCATTGTTCACTTTTCTGTTTCCACTCCGGATATCAAGAAGCTGAAAATAATCAAGGAAAAATTACCATCAAGTGCTTTGGATAGATTTGTAATCCGCTATGGGAACATTTTGGACTTGCTAAGGGTGAGAGTACAAGAAGAAGCAATTACTGCTTTGGTTCAATTTTATGACCGTCCTCTTAGGTGCTTCACTTTTCAAGACTTTCAGTTGGCTCCAACTTTGGAAGAGATGGATGCTACGTTGGGGTTCTCAAAAATTAAAAAAGAATTCTATACTGGTGTGGGTAAAGAAGTTGACTTTTCAGATTTGGCAAAAGCTTTGGGGTTATCTGCTACGGAATTGAAGACTAATTACAAAACTGATGGGGATGTGCATGGGATCAAAAGATCTTACTTAGAAAATCAAGCTTTAATGTATGCTCAAAAGAAACAATGGGACATTTGTGGACATTTACTAGCTCTTTTGATTTTTGGAGTTGTTTTATTGCCAAAAAATGTTGATTATGTTGATCCCGCCGCTATTCATGCTTTCTCCTCCTTTAAGGTTTATGGAAAAGATCCTACGCCAACTATCCTCGCTAATATTTACTATGCTATTCATATGAAGTACGAAAAGAAGAAAGGAATGCTATTTTGTTGTGTCCACTGGCTATATTCTTGGTTGACTTCTCATCTCTACAAATCTAGTTGCTTTATCAAAGAGCTTGCTAGGAACGAGTGGTCTCAAAAGCTAAGGGCTCTTAAAGCAGATTCTATCTTATGGTATGCAAAGAAATTAAAATCTGATAGGATCATTTACAAATGTGGAGATTTCGACAATGTGCCATTAATGGGGACTCTTGGTTGTATTAATTATAACCCTGTTTTAGTATTGCGTCAATTAGGACATTCTATGGATAGTGAACCTTCCGAACAACAAATAGAAGAATTGATCTTGCATGATAATGGGAAAGGTGCACCAAGAACATTGAAAAGAGTGATTCAAGCTTGGAGTCAGGTTCAAAGAAAATATTTTGGACCAAAGAATGCAATTGCAAAAGCACCTTACACCACATGGGTCCAAGAAAGAGTTGGGAAGATTTTGCTACCTTTTGTTGTGGATCCCGCATACAAGCCTGATTCTCCTGATCCTGTTCCTCTATCCATCGAAGAGATAGAAGGAATCAAGGCTGCCCTAGAGGCATCCCAAAAGGAGAAAGAGAAACTAGAACTTGATTTGCATCAACTTACCAACGAAAAGAGTCAACTACGCTTTGACCTCAAAGAGAAAAATCAAGAACTTCAAGCCATGAAGGAGGAGAATGATAGACAAAGGGGTAAGAGGAAGCGTGCAACTGAAGGGTATTTAAGTGCTAATTTTAATTTAGAGGCTCATGATGAGAGGTTGGAGCAAGCTAATGCGGAAATTGCAAGGTGGAGAAGGCGTTATGAGAAGGCTTCCCATGACAAAGCGGAATCCGAGAAAAATCTAGAAGCTGTAGTCTTTGAATTAACTGATAGAACTAAGGATCAAGAAGAGGAAATAAGGAACCTCAAATATGATCTTCAAGAAGCTCGCAATTCTGAACAACAAGAGCGCGCAAGAAGATTAACCACGGAAGAAGAACTTTTACAGCGCACTGGTGAGTACGAAAGAGCATTTCAAGCTATGGTATCACTTCGGGAAGTGTTCATGAGAGAAAAAGAGATACACGAGGAAGCCTTGAACGAAAGAGACTATTGGAAAAGACTCTACACAATTGTTTCTACGGCAAGTGAGCATGTGAGCATGGTTCCTAAGATGCTTGAAGACTATGAGAAATGTCGCGATGATTATGATAAGCTAGTCTTCTTGTGTAATGATTTAATTCAAGATATTCCAAAGAGTTTGGCAAAAGCAGAATCATCTCCTATCATCCTTCCCGAAGTAGTCAAAGAGTTCATGAAGCTTTGTAGATATATGGTGGACAAGTTCCAAGAAGACATCCAAAGGCGTTCTTAGCTTTATGTTATTTCCTTGTTGCTTTTATTTCAAGTACTTTTAATTTAATTTATTTTGAGTATTTTAATTTCAGTTTCCCTTTCCTTTTTGTAAACCAACAATGAAGTGGCACTTCTTTTCAATTAATAAAGTGTGTTTATTTTCGCATTTACTTATTGTTCCTATAATATTCACCAAATAAATATATGCAAAAAAAAAAGAAAAAGAAGAAAAAGAATAAAAAAAAAGGAATGTATATTTACTATAATAATGTGGATAAGACATGAACATAGCATAAGCATAGCATGCATATCATGCACGTCATATTTATTTCTTCAAAAACATAAGAAAAACCATCTTCATCTCCAGTCACACCATTGCAACTCAACCGCTGATTCAGACAAGATCTCAGAAGAAAAAGGCAATGGAAAAATTGGAACAGAACCAAGCCGCCCTTCGTGAGGAAATGACCCAGCTGAAAGGTACTGTTGAAGACCTCAAGGGAGGAATGGCCCAAATGCTGAGCTTCATGAAAGACCTCAAAGATAAGCAAGACAAGGCTAAGGAGGTTCAGGATCAGTATGAGGAGATACCTCAAGATGGCAACCCATTGTTAGGGTATGTACGAGGCTATGACCCTCACAAAACAAATGCTCACGCATCTAAAAAAGGTCACTACGACCCATGAAGAGGGAGAGGCTTCTCGAGAAGGGTTTATTCCTACTGCTCAGAAAGAAGGGACGTCTCGCACAGTTCGCATCCCTATCAACAATCCGCTTAGGGATGAGGACTACTTGGATCTACAGTATGGGGACACTAATGACATAGATCAAGTCCCTCAACCAAAGCTGACCTCTGCTGATTCTGGGGAGAATTCTAAGGAGAGTGGACAAATCAAGGCACTGGAAGAGAGACTGAAGGCTGTGGAAGGGTATGACGCTTTTGACGTGGATACTTTTGAAATGAGCTTAGTCCCAGATCTGACAATTCCACACAAATTCAAAGTTCCGAATTTTGAGAAATATAAGGGACTCACCTGCCCGAGGAATCACTTGCGCATGTATGTGCGAAAAATGGCCGCTTATGCTCATGATCAAAAACTGATGATTCATTTCTTCCAAGATAGTTTGAGTGGAGCATCGGTCGACTGGTACATGCAGTTAGAAAAGTCTCATATCCGAAGCTGGACCGACCTTGCTAACACATTCCTGAAGCAATATAAGTACAATTTGGACATGGCGCCCAATCGGATGCAACTCCAAAATTTGTCACAAAAGAAAGAGGAATCATTCAAAGAGTATGCACAGAGGTGGAGGGAAATGGCTTCCCGAGTTCAACCTCCCCTGTTGGAAAAAGAGCTGGTGGATATGTTTATGGCTACACTACAAGGGCCATATTACGATAAGATGGTTGGAAGCGTGTCATCAGGATTTTCAGACTTGGTAGTCATCGGTGAAAGGATTGAGAACGGAATCAAGAATGGGAAGATACAAGGGGCATCGTCTGGATCCTATCAGGCGAAGAGGCCTACCCCCAACTTCACAAAGAAGAAGGAAGGAGAGGCTAATGCTGTAGGGCATCAGGAGAACAGACCTCCCATGTCATATCCACCACAACAAAACCGGTTTCAGGGAGGACAAAGGAGATTCGATCCGCTACCTACTTCCAAGAAAGAAATTCTGAAATATTTAATAAATGAATCCTTGGTAGAAGTTAGGCCACTGCCACCTCTTCCTCCAGGCAAGATCACACCCAACTACAAACCGAATGAAAGGTGTGAATTTCACGCCAATTCTCCTGGACATACCTTGGAGAAATGTTGGGCTTTTAGACACATAGTTCAAGATCTGATTGAGTCAGGGGCAATCGCCTTTGACAAACCCAATGTGAAAACAAATCCGATGCCACACCATGAAGGCGCAGTCAATGCAATAGAAGTTGTCAATGAGCAAGAGTTGGTTCAACAACGGAACTCCCCCATAGATGCACTTAAGCGGTATCTTCTTATAAAGGGGTTTATCCTAGAACATAACGAAGCTTTCAAAGACACCTTGCAAAGGCTCATGGATCAAGGATTGATCCAACTGGAAGAACACCCTGAAGAGGAATATGTGGCGATGGTGGAAAGAAACGAGCCTTTAATGATACCTGCACAAGGGGCAAGGAAACCATTGATTATCCCATGCTCTAGACCACCAGTGATGATACCTACGCAAGAGCGTACCAAGATCATCCCAATCAGAGGACCATATCCTTTGGACAAGATGAAAGCGGTACCATGGGAATATGAGACCGATACTAATACCGCAGTATCAAGCATCGTTGGACCTGGAGGCATGACCCGTAGTGGGCGCATATTCAAAACTGCGCAGGTACAACCAACGTCTAATGAAAACTTGACGCAGTCTGGAGAACAAGTTGTCATGAGACCAAGTGACGAGGCTGAACCTAAGGATAAAGAAACTTCTAATAAGGATGCTGAGGAGTTTCTCGCTCTGATTAAGAAAAGTGATTATAGAGTGGTAGATCAGTTGCAACAGACACCATCTAAGATATCGCTCTTATCACTATTGATACACTCTGAGAAACATCGAGATGCTCTGATGAAGATCCTAAACGCTGCCCATGTAACTAAGGACATCACAGTCAATCAATTTGACGGAATGGTGGCCAATCTAACTGCCGGGGCATGCCTAGGTTTCAGTGACAATGAGCTACCCCTACAAGGAAAGTCACACAACAAAGCCTTGCATATCTCCATGCAATGTGGGAAGGCTCATCTAGCTAGAGTTTTGATCGACACAGGGTCATCTTTAAATGTGATGCCAAAAGCAACACTTGACAAGATAGCCTTAGAAGGACTGGTAGTCAGACCAAGTCGCCTGGTGGTAAAAGCTTTCGATGGATCACAAAGTCCGGTGTTGGGAGAAGTGGATCTGCCCGTTGTAATCGGTCCTCATACCTTCTGCATCAATTTCCAAGTGATGGAGATTGAGCCAGCTTATACCTGCCTACTAGGACGCCCTTGGATCCACGCAGCTGGGGCAGTCACCTCCACCCTCCATCAGAAATTAAAGTTTGTGAATGGGAACTCCATAGTGACTATCAATGGAGAAGAGGATATATTTGTCAGCAATCTAAACTCATACAGATATATTGAGGCTGGAGACGAAGCATTGGGTACCGCATTTCAAGCTCTATAAATTGCAACCGCTATCACACTACCAGTGGAGAAGATAAGAAGGGCGGTGACATCATGGAAGGATCTACAAGACACAGATGCTAAAGGATGGGGCAAGCTACCAGAGGTGTCAGAGAAGAAAGACCGCTCAGGGTTAGGATACCAACCCACCAAGGTCACAAGCATTAAGAAAGAGGAACGATCATTTCCCCCAATAATGCAAACTTTTGTGACTGGCGGGTATGAACATGTGGCTATGGTGTCCAACCAGGATTCTCGAGAAGGGACGTCCAATTTCATTCGAGAAATCAGGCCAGGAGAACAGCTTCAGAATTGGACAAGCCTGGAGATACCGGAGATAGTTTTCATTTCAAAGTAATTTGCTTTTGTGTGTTTTATTTCCCCTTTTTTGATAAAGAAAAACAATAACGCTCATGCCTCGCCCGAAGCATAGAGCTAGTTTGTAAGGGCCCCATTTACTTTCAAGTTCGAAGTTTATTAATAAAATTGTCTTTGCATTTTGGTATTGAAAACATTGTCTTTTCTCGCATTTATTCCTTTTCCATTTCTGAAAATGACAAATAAATTTCTTGCACAAACAAAGCACGTTCACATCTGCATACTAAAAGAAAACAAAACATAAAACATGTGCAGATCACCTTCTGACACCACCGATAGTAATACTGCTGAGACTCTATACAAACTCGAGGCTCTCGCTAATCAGGCTGAAGAAGGGGATGAGGAAGACGATGAACTTCCAGAAGAGTTGTCAAGGTTAGTGGATAAGGAATCCAAAAGCATGCTCCCTCCACAAGAGGCCATTGAAATCATAAACTTGGGAACGGATGAAGAACCTAAGAACATTAAGATTGGGGCAACGCTAGGTAAGGACGTAAAAGCAACGCTAATCAAGCTCCTCCACGAGTATGCAGAGATTTTTGCTTGGTCATACCGTGACATGCCGGGGTTGGATACAGACATCGTGGTACACAGGTTACCTCTCAAAGAAGGGTGTGCGCCGGTCAGGCAAAAGCGCAGAAGGGTTCGACCAGATATGGATAGTAAGATTAGGGAAGAGGTGCTCAAACAGTTCGATGCCGGGTTTCTTGCTGTAGTTGACTACCCACCATGGATTGCAAACATAGTGCCAGTTCCTAAGAAAGACGGGAAGGTACGCATGTGTGTAGACTACAGGGATCTAAATAAAGCAAGTCCGAAGGACGATTTCCCACTACCACATATAGATATCTTGGTGGACAACACAGCTCAAGCTTCAGTGTTCTCTTTCATGGATGGTTTCTCCGGGTATAATCAGATCAAGATGGCGCCCGAAGATATGGAGAAAACAACCTTCATGACATCTTGGGGCACCTTCTGCTACAAAGTGATGCCTTTTGGATTGAGAAATGCAGGGGCAACATATCAAAGAGCCATGGTCACATTATTCCATGATATGATTCACAAAGAGGTCGAAGTGTATGTAGATGATATGATTGCCAAATCTGGCACAGAAGAAGAGCATATTACAAATCTACATAAGCTGTTTGAACGCCTAAAGAAGTACAAGCTGAGGTTGAACCCGAATAAGTGCACATTTGGTGTAAGGTCGGGAAAGCTGTTGGGATTCATTGTAAGCCAACGAGGTATAGAGGTTGATCCTGATAAAGTAAAAGCCATACAGGCGATGCCCGTTCCAAAAACAGAAAAAGAGGTGCGAGGTTTCCTGGGCCGATTGAATTACATCTCAAGGTTCATTTCACATCTAACAGCTACATGCGAGCCTATATTCAAACTACTCAGGAAGGATCAACCTATCAAGTGGAACGACGATTGTCAAGTAGCCTTCGAAACTATAAAGAACTACTTACAAGAACCACCGATACTTTTACCTCCCGTACCCGGAAGACCGCTGATCATGTACCTCACAGTACTCGAAAGATCTATGGGGTGTGTACTGGGGCAACAAGATGAAACAGGCAGGAAAGAACACGCTATCTACTACCTCAGTAAGAAATTCACGGATTGCGAATCTCGATATTCACCATTGGAAAAGACATGTTGTGCCCTAGCATGGGCCTCCAAACGTCTAAGGCAATATATGCTGAATCATTCCACGTGGCTAATATCAAGAATGGATCCTTTAAAATACGTATTCGAAAAACAGGCACTCACGGGTAGAATTGCAAGGTGGCAAATGTTGTTGTCCGAATACGACATACAATATGTAACTCAAAAAGCAATAAAAGGGAGTGTATTGGCAGAACATCTTGCTCACCAACCCCTCGAGGAATACCAATCTATGAAGTTCGACTTCCCCGATGAGGATATTATGCTAGTAAGAGACTATGAAATACCAGGACCCGACGAGGGACCCGAACCGGGTTTGGTATGGAAACTCATGTTCGACGGTGCCTCAAATGCACTAGGACATGGCATAGGGGCAGTATTGACATCTCCCGATGACCGGCATTTACCCTTCACTGCAAGACTATGTTTCGACTGTACCAACAACATTGCAGAATACGAAGCATGCATATTGGGGTTAGAAGCTGCAATCGACCTAAGGATCAAACTCCTTGATGTATACGGAGACTCAGCATTGGTAATCCATCAAGTCAACAAAGAATGGGACACTCGAGATGCAAAACTAATCCCATACCGAGACCTTATACTGGAGTTGACGACTGAATTTGATACTATCACTTTTACTCATATCCCGAGGGAAGAAAATCAAATAGCCGATGCACTAGCAACGCTCTCCTCTATGTTCAAGGTGACCTGGCCAAACCATGAACCACGGATAACTGTTAGACACTTCGACGAACCTGCCTATTGCCTTGCGATTGAGGAGAAGTCTGACAACAGACCATGGTACCATGACATAAAAATGTACCTGGAAAAACAGGAGTACCCGGAGAATGCCTCAACAATTGATAAAAAAGACACTGAGGAGACTTGCATCCAAATTCTTCTTAAGCGGAAGCATCCTATACAAAAGGAACTATGATTCAGTGTTGTTGAGGTGTGTAGATAAAAACGAGGCCAAGGAGATTATCAGGGAGGTACATGAAGGAACCTTTGGGACCCACGCAAACGGACACTCAATGGCTAGAAAGATACTGCGAGCAGGGTATTACTGGTTAACAATGGAGGCCGACTGTTTCCAATATGCAAGGACCTGTCACAAGTGCCAGATCTACGCTGACAAGGTGCACGTACCACCAAACCCGTTGAACGTTCTGAGTTCACCATGGCCATTTGCAATGTGGGGAATCGACATGATAGGGATGATAGAACCTAAAGCTTCGAATGGACACCGATTTATATTGGTTGCCATAGACTACTTCACTAAATGGGTCGAAGCTGCCTCTTACACCAACGTGACGAGACAAGTAGTCACTCGGTTCATCAAGCATAATATCATATGTCGGTATGGGGTTCCAAGCAGGATTATCACCGATAATGGGTCGAATCTAAACAATAACATGATGAGGGAGCTGTGCGAGGAGTTCAAGATTGAACACCACAATTCTTCACCATACAGGCCTAAAATGAACGGCGCTGTCGAAGCTGCAAACAAAAATATCAAAAGGATAATTCAAAAAATGGTGAAAACATACAAGGATTGGCACGAAATGCTTCCCTTCGCCCTACACGGTTACAGAACCTCGGTACGTACATCTACAGGGGCAACCCCCTTCTCCCTAGTCTACGGTATGGAAGCTGTCCTCCCAATCGAAGTGGAGATCCCGTCACTAAGAGTCATAGCTGACACAAAGTTAGAAGAATCGAAATGGGTAAAAACTCGTTTTGATCAGCTTAATCTCATTGAAGAAAAGCGACTGACAGCTTTATGTCATGGACAACTCTATCAGAAAAGGATGAAAAAAGCGTTCGATAAGAAGGTCCGACCTCGAACCTACAAAGAAGGTGACATTGTCCTTAAGAAGATACTGTTACCTCGACTCGACGCTCATGGAAAATGGACACCTAACTACGAAGGTCCATACATTGTAAAAACGGTGTTCTCAGGAGGGGCATTAGTCCTCACTACAATAGATGGGGATGAGCTACCGCACCCAATCAACTCAGACGCGGTCAAGAAGTACTATGCCTAGCAAAAGCAGGATTACCGGACATAAGCCGAAGGCAAACTACGAAGGATAAGGGGTCGTGCAATCATCTACTTCTGAAGTCGAAGGATTATTGGGGCCCTCGATAACAAAAAAGAGCAACGGCAGTATTAATATCATTTCTATTTGTCATTTTCTTTCTTCGCATTTCTGTACACTCGCCAATTCAAGGCAATATCAATAAAATTTCCTTTTTTGCATACTATGCTTCATTTCTAATTTCAGTATCACTTGCAAAGGATAATTTATTTTCATAAACTTTAACATGGATTTAACATGAGAAACTTGCAAACTTGCAACACAAAAGCAAAAAGACAAAATCTCCGGAAGGCTACACACACCTTGCACTGGTGTTACCCCAGGTTGATCCTTTCACAAAAAAAAAAGGGGGGGGGTCGGCAAGTCATCCGAATGCGAATTGAGCCAGAGTTCACAAACAATTCAAAAGAGGTTAAACAAAGGCAATGGGTGATAAGGAGATGAGTGATAAGGAGATAAGGTGTCGGGGTTATCATACATACATCATTGCATACATTCATCAATATACATACAACATATGCATGCGTAAGCATTCACACATACGCATTATACAAACAGCAGGGGCATATGCACAACATATAAACATAATGCATACGCATTTACAGGAACAAAAATTCTACACAGGTAAATTCTGCAACAACACTTGCAGATAACCCTGTTGGTGCAGATGAACTTGCTAGAACTATAGCAAGCAATCCTATCGGGGTCCAAACTGCGATGTAACTTGCCAGAACTATGGTAAGTGAGAGGTACAAACTGCGACGTAGCTTGCCAGAACTATGGTAAGTGAGAAGTTCACAAACTGAGAGTAGCTTGCCAGAACTATGGTAAGTGAGAGGTACAAACTGCGACGTAACTTGCCAGAACTATGGTAAGTGAGAGGTTCACAAACTGCGAGTAGCTTACCAGCACTATGGTAAGTGAGAGGTTCACAAACTGCGAGTAGCTTACCAGCACTATGGTAAGTGAGAAGTTCACAAACTGAGAGTAGCTTGCCAGAACTATGGTAAGTGAGAGGTACAAACTGCGACGTAACTTGCCAGAACTATGGTAAGTGAGAGGTTCACAAACTGCGAGTAGCTTACCAGCACTATGGTAAGTGAGAAGTTCACAAACTGAGAGTAGCTTGCCAGAACTATGGTAAGTGAGAGGTACAAACTGCGACGTAACTTGCCAGAACTATGGTAAGTGAGAGGTTCACAAACTGCGAGTAGCTTACCAGCACTATGGTAAGTGAGAGGTTCACAAAATGCGAGTAGCTTACCAGCACTATGGTAAGTAAGGGGTTCACAAACGACTACGGAAACTTACTAGAACTATAGTAAGTGGGGGTTCACAAACTACGGAGGCTTGCTGGCCATAGTAAGCCGATTACACAACCAACAAAGGTCCTCGCTATGTAAGACTCAGGCTTTAGCAGGACATTTCTCTTCATCCATACTCAAATTCAAGGCAAATTTAAGGGTCTTCCAGTATTTAATAACTCTTCGATCGGAATGACGCGAGGTCTACACACTCTCTTGTCACCCAATCCAAGGTAATTAAATAGGGGCAGCTGTCATACCCCAAAATTTACCTCCCACACTTTTCTCATAACAAAAGCAAGGTTCAAATCTCAAGGCATGGCTCATTCACATAATCCAGATAATTCACAGTCAACTGATCCAAATTGAAAGGTCAATCACAATCAAGGCATGATCCAAACCTTAATCATTGGGCAAACATCAAGTATGGGGTGCATAACCATCATTTGATCAAGAATTGATCATGATTCCATTAATAGAAACTCAGAGATGAACAAATATGAAAAGGTTCAAATTAGGGTTTCTTAGGAGAAAGTCAACCCAACTTTGACTGGGCATAACTTTCACATGGAACATCAGAAATTCCCCACTCAAAGCCTATTTTGAAGGAAATTGAATTTTCTACAGCTTTGTGTCTCACAAGCCAAGGCTAGAAATGCTTCATTTAAAAGATACAAAGCAAAAGATTACAGGTCAATTTTAGGCATCCTTCAAAAGTAGTTTTTTCCCAAAGAGAATATGATCAAGATAAAAGCTTCAAACGAAAAATATGTTCCAAAGTGGCTTATAGAGGACCTCTTGAGGTTTCTAAAAAGTATTAGAACTCCCTCATAGCTTAAAAATTGAAGGAGATATGCTTGATCAAAGTCAAGTGATTTTGAGGGACCAAATGTGAAATAAAAGAGGTCCAATTTGATTTCCTTGCAAGTGGGCCTATATTTTATGACCCAAACTTGATTCATAAGCTATCCAAAACATATGCCATGAATTATATCATTTTATTTGATTTTACATAATTTTATTTCATTTAAAATTAATTTTTAATGATTTTAATTAAATGGAGAATCAAATATTTGGTAAAAAATATGTTTTGATTGTTTTTCAATCAACAATAATGGCAAAATACACTTCAATTTTCGTGGCAAATCAATTAGGAAAAGATTGATATAAGTTAGGCCAAAATAGAAGCTTGCCTTACAAGAATAAAATCAATTTCTCAAACTTTGGCAAGATTGGATTCTTAAAGATTTTTGGTTGTTTTAAGTGACCTAATTCACTCCTTATAAGTAGAAGGACTAGGGCATACGAATCAGGGGGGGAAAAATCTGCAAGAGGAGCACATTCACGAGCAAGAAATTTCTCCAAGAACTCAAAATCGGTTTGGGAGATTTAAGGCATCTCAGAGAGTTTTAAAGGCCGCACAAGGTTCTCTGAAGGATTCTGAAGCTGTTAGGATCATCACGCTTCATCAGTACCCCCAGATAATCCTCCAATTGACCGAGGTATGTAGTTTTATAAAATGGATCGATTGACATGATACCTGCATATTCATGATGTTTTGTTTGTATGTTTGGCTACGTTTCATTGCTGTGATTGTTTCTGGGACGGTTAATTGAGTTTTCATGCATTATGTCGTGATTTACCATTGGTATCCGAATGAAGGTTTAGGGTTTAAATTGGGGATTCGTTGTAGAGGTAAAATTAAGGTAGGATAATAGCGTGGTTAGATTCGTATGGTGAAAACGAGTGGAGTTAGGGGGTCGCGCCTGATTTATATGAACGTATGCTCTATTCGCTGTTTTTGTGTTCTTGTGTTGGCTATGGAAAATTCGTAGCTAAATGGTAGCAAAACCTGCAGAGGTTTGATGTTTTGGGGAAGAAGATGATAACGTGTCCCTACCTGTGTGGTTATTTTGAAATTCGCGCGCGTTTCTTGGTCAGGTGGGCATTTCGTTTTATTTAATTTACTGGGCGCGTATTATAAACAAAGAGCGTGTTTGGTTGGGTTGGTGGAACGTGCGTTCGTGAGGGGAGAGGTCGCAGGTTCGAGCCTCTCCTCCGTCATATATTTTTCTGGATTTGTTTCTATAAGATCCCATGCATCCACAGCCCTGCGTACCTTCATATACCCTCAGATCCTCACCACTGGATCTCCACTAACTTGAAATCTAACGCCCCAGATCGAACCACTATAACATGAGCCTTCATGAATATCACATTGAATCATTATCTCAATAGAACTTATTTTCTTTTAATTTTTTTGTTTTCTTTTAATTAAAATAATTATTTTAATATATATATATTATGTTATAATTTTCTTAATAAAATAAATACATGATAATTATATTAAAATTTTTAATTTGTTATTTGCGCCGATTAAATCGATTAATCGCTGTGGTTAACAATAATTTTAATTAAAATGCCATTTAATTTAAAAAAAATAAGAATCAAACTAAATTCGATTAAATGGTTGCAATCATCTTATTGATTGTGATGATTAATCTCGCCTTATTATTTAATTTAATTTGTTATTATTTGTAGTCGTGCTAACCGATTATGAGAGGTAACAGTATAAAAAATAAAAATTCATAAAATAACAAAATACAATAAGTTGTTATTAGTGATGATCGAATCTATCGATTTGAATTGGTAACAATGCAAATCCTAAATCTTTTAACTATGGTGGTCAAACCTATTGATCATTGCGGTTAATTGTGCCAAATCAGGGTTGTACGCCCAAAACCCTAATAATTCTAAACTCCATTCAAATTACAAAGACAAAACAAACTGCGATAGGCTAACCAAAAAGCCTCTAAAAAACCATATCAAATCAAATTCAAACTCTAAATGGCGTACAACCCTTCCCGAACTACGTAGACTCTGATCCTCCCTAAGGAGGTACGTAGGCACTTGGCAACAAGGCGAGTCCCCCTCTTCAAAATCTCAATCAGGTCATTAAAATTCTATTTGCCACATTTCTTTACAAATCCTGCCACGCAACCCTAATCTTTGAACATTAGCCTTTAGGAAAGGGCTGAGGGTGCCTAACACCTTCCCTCAGCCTGATTATAATAACTTACCCTCAATCTCTTATCTGTGTAGGGTTTCCTATTCGCCCTTCAGAATAGGTGGCGACTCGAAAGCTGAAATTTTTAGGCAGGTTGCTACACTTTGACCCATCCCTCCATATCCACGTCTTGTAAGTCTTTCCAGGATGTTACCGCCCTTCGTACCTTTTCCACGGGCAGTGTAACAGCAGTTGCAATCTCCAGTGCTTGGAATGCAGTAACCAGTGCTCCTTCTCCAACCTCGATGTATCTGTATGAGTCCAGATTGCTGACAAATATGTCCTCTTCTCCATTAATGGTCACTATAGAGTTCCCATCCACAAACTTTATCTTCTGATGGAGGGTGGAGGTGACTGCCCCAGCTGCGTGAATCCAAGGACGCCCTAGTAGGCAGGTATAAGCTGGTTCAATCTCCATCACTTGGAAATTGATGCAGAAGGTATGAGGACCAACTATGACAGGAAGGTCTACTTCTCCAAATACCGGACTCTGCGATCCATCAAAAGCTTTAACCACCAGACGACATGGTCTAACCACAAGGCCCTCCAAAGCTATTTTATCCAGTGTAGCCTTTGGCATCACATTCAGTGATGAACCTGTGTCAATCAGAACTCTGGCTAGATGAGCCTTTCCACATTGTATGGAGATATGCAAGGCTTTGTTGTGTGCCTTTCCCTGTGGAGGTAACTCATTATCACGGAATCCTAGACATGCCCCAACAGTTAGATTAGCCACCATTCCATCAAACTGATTGACTGTGATGTCTTTAGTTACATGAGCTGCATTCAGAATCTTCATGAAGGCGTCTCGGTGCCTCTCGGAGTGTACCAGCAATGATAAGAGTGATATTTTAGATGGTGTCTGTTGTAACTGATCCACCACCCTATAGTCACTCTTCTTGATTAAAGCAAGAAACTCTTCAACATCCTTATTATTAGCTTCTCTATCCTTGGGCTCAGCCTCGTTATTTGGTCTCATAACAGCTTGGTCACCAGATTGTGTCAAGTTTTCATTAGACGTTGGTTGCGCCTGTGCAGTTTTGAATATGCGACCACTACGGGTCATGCCCCCAGGCCCAACAATACTTGACACAGCAGTATTGGTATCAGAATTGTACTCCCATGGTACCGCTTTCATCTTGTCCAAAGGATATGGTTCTTTGATCGGGATGATCCTAGTGTGCTCTTGCGTAGGTATCATCAATGGTGGTTTAGAACACGGGATGATTAATGGCTTTTTTGCCCCTTGAGTTGGTATTATTAATGGCTCGTTCCTATCCACCATAGCCACATACTCTTCCTCAGAATGTTCTTTCAGCTGAATCAATCCTTGGTCCTCTGCAGAGTGTCTTTAAAAGCCTCGTTGTGTTCTAAGAGAAACCCCTTTATAAGTAGATACCTCTTAAGTGCATCTATGGGGGAGTTTCTTTGTTGAAGCAACTCTTGCTCTGTAACGACCTCTATTGCATTGACTGCGCCATCATGGTGAGGCATAGGATTTGTTTTCACAATAGGTTTGTCAAAGGCGATTGCCCCTGACTCTATCAGATCTTGAACTATATGTTTGAAAGCCCAGCATTTCTCCAATGTGTGTCCGGGAGAATTGGCGTGAAATTCACACCTTTCATTAGATTTGTAGTTGGGTGTGACCTTGCCTGGAGGAGGAGGTGCCAATGGCTTGATTTCTACCAAGGACTCACTTATCAAATATCTTAGTATCTCCTTTTTGGAAGTAGGTAAAGGATCGAATCTCCTTTGATGACCTTGAAATCGGTTTTGTTGTGGTGGGAATGACATAGGGGGTCTAGCTTCCTGATGCACCACTGCATTAGCCTCTCCTTACTTCTTCTTTGCGAAGGTGGGAGCGGGCCTCTTTGACTGATAAGATCCAGACGATGCCCCTTGTATCTTCCCATTTTTAATTCCGTTCTCGATCCTTTCACCGATAACCACTAAGTCTGAAAATCCTGAAGATACGCTTCAGACCATTTTGTCGTAGTACGGTCCTTGCAAAGTAGCCATAAACATGTCTACCAGCTCCTTCTCCAACAGGGGAGGTTGGACTCGGGAAGCCATTTCCCTCCACCTCTGGGCATACTCCTTGAATGATTCCTCTTTCTTTTGTGACAAATTTTGGAGTTGCATCCGGTTAGGTGCCATGTCCAAATTGTACTTGTATTGCTTCAGGAATGTATTAGCAAGGTCATTCCAGCTTCGGATGTAGGATTTCTCCAATTGCATGTTCCAGTCAACAGACGCTCCGCTCAAGCTATCTTGGAAAAAATGAATCATCAGCTTTTGATCATGAGTATAGGCAGCCATTTTTCGCACATACATGCGCAAGTGATTCCTTGGACATGTGAGCCCTTTGTACTTTTCAAAATTTGGAACCTTGAACTTGTGTGGAATAGTCAGATCTGGGACTAAACTCATTTCAAAGGTGTCCACATCGAAGGCATCATACCCTTCTACAGCTTTTAGTCTCTCTTTCAGCGCTTTGATTTGTCCACTATCCTTAGAATCCTCCCCAGAGTTAGGGGAAGTCGACTTGGGTTGAGGAACTTGATTTGTGTCATCAGTGTCCCCATATTGTAGATCCAAGTAGTCTTCATACCTAAGAGGAGTGTTGACAGGAATTCGAACTGTGCGAGACGTCCCTTCCTTCTGAGCAGCAAGAATAAATCCTTCTTGAGAGGCCTCTCCTTCTTCATGGGTCGTAGCGACCTTCTTAAAGGAGTGAGCCTTTGTCTTGTGAGGGTCATAGCCTCGAACATATCCTAACAACGGGTTGCCATCGTTCGGTATCTCCTCATACTGGTCTTGAACCTCCTTAGCCTTGTCTTGCTTATCCTTGAGATTTTTCATGAAGCTCAGCATTTGGGTCATTCCTCCTTTGAGGTCCTCAACAGTGCCTTTCAATTGGGTCATTTCTTCACGAAGGGCGGCTTGATTCTGTTTTAGTTGTTCCATTGCTTTCTTCTTCTGAGCTCTTGTTTGGTAAGGCGGTATGGTTGCAATAGCGTGACTGGAGATAAAGACAGTTTTTTTCTTTTTTTAATGTTTTTGCAAAATAAAAATGATATGCGTGCTATGAATGCTATGTTTATGCTATGCTCATGTCTTATCGGGTGCAATTACTGTGCATAGATAAAAATCTATGCACCATGCATAGATTATTATGGACTCTTGGATCAACTTCTAGACATCAATTGTTATTACTCAATACTCAATATTCACCACTCAATACTCAATACTCAATACTCAATACTCAATACTGGATTAAAAATATGATCCAATGGCTTATGTAGGCTTATGCATGGTGCATAAGTAAATCCTTATGCATATTAGCCAAAGCCATGTCCTATCCACATCCTTATTATAATATATATATATATATATATATATATATATTATTTTTCCCTTTTTTTTTGTAGTAAAACCTCTTTTTTGAATAATCCTTTTTGGTGAATAATTGCGAAGAAATTGAATAATGCGGAAATAAACACACTTTATTAATTTAAAATACTTTAAAGAAAGTACAATTTAAATTGTTCAACATTGCGAAAGGAAATAAACACCAATAGAAATAAAACTTCTAAATAATAAAAATAAAAAAAACTAGGGTTAATACCATTTTACCCCCTGCCATAAAGGTCATTTCTGGTTTACCCCCTGTAAAAATATTTTTTTGAAAAACAACCTTGCCATTTCAAAATACTAACTTTTTAGCCCTTAAAGTCAAAATCCGCAGGAAAATCCGAAAGAAAATTCGCAGGAAACCTGCAGATTTTCCTGCGGATTTTGACTTTTGGGGCTAAAAAGTTAGTATTTTGAAATGGCAAGATTGTTTTTCAAAAAAAAAATTTACATGGGGGTAAACTAGAAATGACCTATATGGCAGGGGGGGTAAAATGGTAATAACCCAAAAAACTATAAATGACTAAGAACACCTATGAATGTCCTCCTTGAATTTGTCCACCATGCCTCTACATAGCTCCAAGAACTACTTCACTTCTTCGGGAAGGATGATGGGGGAAGGCTCCGCTCTTTCCAAACTCTTCGGAATGTCTTGGATTAAATCATTGCATAAGTAGAGTAGCTTATCATAATTCTCACGACACTTCTCATACTCTTCAAGCATCTTAGGAACCATGCTCACATGCTTATTTGCCGTAGAAACAATTGTGTAGAGTCTTCTCCATTTATCTGCTTCATCCCTTGCCCCTTCATACATCTCCCTTTGCCTTATGAATACATGACTAAGTGATGCCATAGCTTGAAATGCTCTATTGTACTCACCGGTGCGCTGTAAAAGTGCTTCTTCCGTAGTCAATCTTCTTGTGCGCTCTTCTTGTCCAGAATGGCGAGCTTCTTGAAGATCATATTTGAGATTCCTTATTTCTGCCTCTTGATCTTTAGTCCTATCAGTTAATTCAAATACTACAGCTTCTAGATTTTTCTCAGATTCCGCTTTGTCATGGGAAGCCTTTTCATAACGCCTCCTCCATCTTGCAATTTCTACACCCGCTTGTTCCAACCTTTCATTGTGTGCAATCAAATCAAAGTTAGCACTTAGAACTCCTTCAGTTGCACACTTTCTTTTATTCCTTTGTCTATCATTCTCTTCCTTAGCAGCTTGAAGCTCTTGGCTCTTCTCCTTAAGATCGAGGCGTAGTTGGCTCTTTTCGTTGGAAAGTCGATGTATGTCAAGCTCTAATTCTTCCTTTTCCTTACGGGACGCCTCTAGGGCAGCCTTGATTCCTTCTATCTCTTCGATGGATAGAGAAACGGGATTAGGAGAATCGGGCTTGTATTCAGGATCCACAACAAAAGGAAGCAAAATCTTTCCAACTCTCTCTTGAACCCATTTAGTGTAAGGTTCCTTAGCAATGATATTTTTTTGTCCATAATTCTTTGTTTGAACATGCTTCCAAGCTTGAATTATTTTCTTCAATGTTCTTGGATTTCCCTTCCTATTGTCATGCAAAATTAACTCTTCCACTTGTTGGTCGGAAGGCCCACAATCCATAGAATGACCCAATTGGCGCAATGCTAATACGGGGTTGTAATTAATGCAACCCAATGTTCCCATTAAAGGCACATTGTTGAATTCCCCACATTTATAAATAATTCTTTCAGAATTCAATTTCCTTGCAAACCAAAAGATAGAATCCGCCTTGAGAGCTCTTAATTTCTGAGACCATTCATGCCTAGTCAAATCTTTGATCAAGTAGTTGGCTTTGTAAAGATGAGAAGTCAACCAAGAATATAATAAATGAACACAACAGAATATCGTTCCCCTTTTCTTTTCATATCAATCATGGATAGTAAAATAAATATTAGCAAGAATAGTAGGAGTTGGATCCTCAATTGACTTTCTGAAGGAGGTAAAAACATGAATAGCAGCATCATCGACATACTCCGCCTTATTAGGAAATAAAATAACACCAAAAATCAAGAGAGCTAGAAAATGTCCACAAATGTCCCATTGCTTTTTCTGAGCATAACACATAGCTTGAGCCTCTAAATAAGTTCTCCTAATTCCTTGTATTTTACCATCAGTCTTGTAATTAGCTTCTAAATCCGCAACGGGCACTCCTAAGGCTTTGGCCAAATCAGAAATCTCAACTTTCTTTCCAGCACCTGTATAAAACTCCTTTTTAACCCTTGAAAACCCAAGCATAGCATCTATCTCTTCCAAGGTAGGAGCCAACTGAAAATCCTGAAATGTGAAACATCTAAGCGGAGGATCATAGAACTGGATCAAAGCAGTGATGGCCTCTTCTTGAACCTTAACTTTGAGAAAATCCAAAATATCACCATAACGGCCCACAAACCTATTCAAAGCAGTTGATGACATTTTATGCCTAATATTCCTCAATTTCTTGATATCAGGCACTGAGACGGTGAGGTGGACAATAGACTTCTTAGCATTCATTTTCCTGAATTTTCACCAAAAAGAATTATTATTATTATTATTTTATTCTTCTTTTTTTCTTCTTTTTTTTACCTGTGGATAAGACATGATAAAAAAAATATGCATATGATGTATGATGCATGCAAACAATTATACACACAAAAAAACACAATAAAATAATAATAATAATAAGCACATATTCAGCATATAATCACATAGGCCCTAGGTTCATAGGTTCGACGTAACGGCTCGGGGAGCCTACCCTTCCCATGGGAATGTTCTAGAAGGTCTCATGGGGTCGTTCGTAGCCGCCGAGACTTTTTGTCTCTTTGGATTTTAGAACAACTCATTTTATCCATGAGGTTCAAATTTTAGGGGTAGGTTCTCAGAGAGATCAGCTAACTACCAAGTCCAGCCCTCAACAAGGTCAATCCTCGTATCAGACCTTTCCGGATATTTAACTCACTCTGAGTGGAATTATAATAAGACTCGTAGGCGATGTAATTCCCCTCTGGTCTTAAATATAATTCCCACGCTTAGGCTTACCAGCAATCACATATAAACCCAACAATGCAAATTATATAACAATTAAACATTTTAATGCAAATATGGCAAATAAACATTTAATGAAAATAAACAAAAATAAATAAATAAAACAAAAATTAAATATTTATAAAAAGATAAACCTTTCCCCAAACCCTAAAAATGGCAAATTTGCCAAACCCACTAGTGTAGAAATGACAAAAGAATTATTGATATCATATCCATTATATTAAAAATAGGTGTAAAATTCATCTTCGATGGCAATTTTGTAAATATATTAAAAAGTTAATTTTAGTGGTTAATAATAGACACCTATTTTTCAAATTAAAAGGTGTCAAATGTACATATTTTAAAATAAATTATATATACATAATCAAATAACACCTAATTTTGAGGAAAACAGCTGTAACATAAAGAGGCGGTGGCAAATTTGTAATTATCAATCAATACCTAATTTTGGAAAAGAGGTGTGACATACTAATTATTATACCATTATATTTAATATTAATTAATACGTATTATTTAATTAATATTAATTATAATTTACTCGTCCTGTCAAACCTAAAACTTGTGGTTCTGCTCCAAACCCTCGATCAAAACTTTATGCATTCAAACTCAGAATACCTTCCGGAATTTGAAATTGCCCTCTCAACAATTGGAATTCCTCTCTCGCTCAATGTTTCGCCTCTTGACTCACCTGTCTATTTATATTCCTCTCACAATTCCCATTTCGATTCAATTTCTCTCTTGAAATGTTGTAGATTCCTCTCTCATAACCGACAATTTCTCTCGCTTGTTCATCACAACAATTTCCTAACGATCCTTCTGCAATAAGCCCTCCTTGTCTCGTCATTTTGTTTCTTGTCAATGTGGGTTTGTTCATGTCGCTGACATAGATTGCTAGAAGACCAAGATGAAAAAAGTAGCTCAAGACTAATCAACTTTGCTCTCTATTGACATCTATCCATCTCGGTATGATTTTCAATTTTCGGATACTATTCCACTTGAATATGGTGTTTTTAGCACCATTGTTGTCACTGTTGATTATTAAATACATGCTTTTTTCATTTTGTTTTATCATGTGGTGTAGGCTTGAATCACCATTTTCTATCATAGATACATGATGGATATATAATTATTGTGTTTCAATGCATAATGGAGAAGAAGTCGAAAGCCTGACATGCCCAAATATCTATCACTTTACCAAATAACTCTATGGATAAAGAATGTACCACAAAACCTTTATCCTGCCTCTTTAATTTTTTGACAAACTGAATATTGTGACCATTTTCCATTTTATGATTTTTTTTCCATATAAGAATCAGGTTCTATGTGTATAAGAGGGAGCCTTGAGTTTCTACAGTTCAACTTAAGTCTAGTAAGGTAATTTGTGAAAATGAGGAATTCTTAGGTTCTATGTGCAGTATGATCAACTTTGTCACCAATCACCACAAGGTTGTCTATATTTGAATTAAATTATATATAATATAGTTTTTCCACTTTTACTTGCATATATCATTAATTCACGATGTCTTTTTCAGCTAATAAACTTTCAGTGGGTTTCAAATTCGTTAAGCAGGATCATTCTAAAGAGGTAGATTTTGATACATTTAACTTTAAAAATTAAACTCATCATTGTTTAATAATCTTTTTACTGGTCGGAACATACATCAAAGAAAGCATTTTCAACATTTGAATTGAAAATTGTTGAACAGGCTGCAGTTGGATATGTTCAGGAAGCTTGTGCCTATGACCGTATGATTCTTTTAAAATCTTGTGTGAATGTTTAAATTGGCTGTGTTTTTATAATTTTGATTTTCATTCATACTTAAATTGATTGGTACCTAGGTTAATTCCCCAGTTGATGCTTCATTTTTGTTTTTGTAATGTAATATGTAGAATACACTCTTCCTAAACTGTATGTAAGATGCAATACTGAGTCTCATGTGCTATTCATTCTCATGTTGTGAGAGTCAGATCTCGCAGTGATAGGAGGAAGCGTGACCCTCAGAATTTTATCAGGTGCAGGGTAATTAACTTTCTTTATAACCTTTATTTTCTCTATTTTGTTATCAACTAGTTTATTGATTGAATTGCCATTCAAATTGATATTAGACTCTAATCTAATCAGAATACGTTACATGTTTCAATCTTATCTTAATTTTAATTTAGGCATTTGAAACTGCGGTTTCTATTTTTTATACCTTTTTCTATACTGTGTTGATGCTTTTTCTTTCATGCTTGTCAATGTTTATAGCCTGTCATCAAGAATGTGAATGTTAGAGCCTGTTAGAGGGGACTGTTTGTTTGATATTTTTGTTTATGAGAATTTATTTGGCATTGGGATAAAATACATTTTCTTTATAAAATGTATCACAAAATTTCTAAGGACAGGTTAATTAACCTTTTCATCTATTAATTTCTAACCCCTCTGCATGCCAACCATCTATCACAGCTACAATACGATAGCTCATAAAGGATTAATCTAAATTAGCTTCTTGAACTAAAGCAAATTTTAGTTGATTTAATGAACTATTAAAATTTCCAACTCGGTTCAGGTGATAAGAGGATTTATAACTCATAATTTAAGTTCTAGATAATAACATAACTAAATGTATCCTCGAACAAATATTTATCTACTGCTTCAAATTATGATTTTGGTGTGAAGATTTCAATAGTTCATGTTTAAAGATTGTCTTCCAAATAACAAATTCATGTGATTGATGGTATAAAACTATAAATTGTCATTTTTCCTCAATTTTATTATTTGGTTTCATTAACTAATTTATTTAATGAGTTTTATGAATTAGTGTTTAATTTATAGGAGACATTGTTGGATTAAACAAGCTGTGTTTCAATTTGAACCAGTTTGCAATTTTCTCAAAAAAGTCTGCCATTATTTAGTGTTTTCTTTTACATGCATACCAAGTTTTAACATAACTAGAAAATCTTTATCTCCTATATTTACATAGATAAAGTGTTATGTATCAAGAATTCTAGGAGTCTAAATCCTACCATGCAATCTTAATTTATAAGTAAAAACATAATTTGATTACATTTTTTTATGTGTTCACAGCATTGGCAGGTTCCTATCCATTTCCAAGTGTAAGCTAGCTCCAAGTCATTCAATTCCACTAAATGAATTCATTCCCCAATCCAAGTCAAGTCTTCCCAAGCATCGCTCTTTTTTTAATAAATTATGTTTTTTTTCTCCCTTCTCTTACTAGAAAATTTTGTTGATGCTAAAAGTTACAATATTTATTGGATTAGATTGTTACATTTGTTCATTTTGCCCTTAGCTTAGCCTGCTATTAGGTAGGTCAAAAGTAATAAAAGTTACTAGAAAATGATGTTGAAATGATTTTGTTTGATTGAAATTGATGTAAAAATAGGTAATTGATGTAATATCTCACTCCAGATTTTTAGAGAAAAATCGGTGATAAAACATCATCCACGTTTTCAAAAGTAAAGCAGCCATACATACCACACCTGTTTTTTCAAAACACAGGTATTTAAGGATGTTTTCTACATCGGTTTTTTTACTAAAACCGGCCTCAAACATTTCCTCATGATGCATAATTAATAAATATTAAAACCTGTCAAAAATATTTAACACCGGGTCAAAAACCGGTCTAAATTTTAATTTTAATACCAGTTTAAAAACAGGTGTCAAATACCATATTTACCATACCTGTAGCATTCACACCGAAAAAAAATAGGTATTAAATTTAAATAAAACAGGTGTTAAATCACTTATCTGCACTAGTGACCCTAAAATTCGCCAAAAACCTAAACCATTAATTAAAACCTAAACCCTCTCAAGCCTTAGGAGCATAATAATTAACCAAAAGTGTATCGTCCCCAGTAGAGTCGCCAGTTGTGGCAACCTGCTCTAAAAATTAAAGGTTTAGAGTCGCCACCTATTCTGAAGGGCGAATAGGAAACCCTACGCAGTATAAAGATTCAGGGTAAGTTATTATAATCAGGTTGAGGGAAGGTGTTAGGCACCCTCAACCCTTTCCTAAGGTTGCATTATAGAATAAAGGTTTATGGCAAGGTCCATAAGGCTAATAGCTAATGAAATGAAAAGGGTAAAAATTGAGATTTAAAATGAATTGAAATTATAGGGGGGGAGACTCGCCTTGTTACCAAGTGCCTACGTATCTCCTTATGGAGAATCAGAGTCAACGTAGTTCGGGCACAGGGTTGTACGCCTTAGGATTGGAGTTTAACTTGATATGGTTGGAAGTTGTTTTAAAGGCTTTTTGAGTGGCCTATCGTAGTTTTGAATTTGATTTGAGGATGAAAAAAGTTTGAGGTTTGGCATACAACCCTTATTTGATATGTCACAGTTAGATGCGATAATCAATAGATTTGATCATTATAGCTAACGAATTACGAGGTATTGCTGGTTACTCTGATCGATAGATTCGATCGTCGTGGGCAGCAAATAAAAAGTGTTTTAAATTTTATATATTTTTTTATCTCTCGTCTTATGCGACTAATAGATTTAGTCGGGTCGAGAAGAGAATTAAATAAAGGATTTTATTAAATTATTATTAACAAATAAATTAAATTAATCAAAATTATTTCTCGCCTAATGCGACTAATAGGTATAGTCGGTTCGGGGAGAAAATTAGTTTGAATTACGAAAAAGACGAATAATTAAACAAATAACCTTTTTTGTTACAAAATTAATTAATTAAGTGTTGTTTTTAATTTTATATTGGGGGGGTGTGTTTCTGTTATAGGTAGAAATTAAGGGGTGTGTAAACAATAAGGGGCTTGGCCCATTAGGATTTCTAGTCCGCATGGTTGAGTGTGCAGAGGGAGTATGGGGTGTGGTATGTGTCTAATGGCGTGTAAGGCCAGGATTTATTGGATTGGATCTTAATGGCCTGCATGCACGGTTGAACGAAGGTACACGGTAACGGATGGCACACAGAATCATGTTCGGTGTTGCAGACGAGAGGCCGTGGGATGGCCACTTGTCATCATCCGATGACACCCACGAGGGACTATAAAATGGGATCTTCTCCGATCCCTTCCTCTTTTCTTTCTTTTTTTTCTCTCTCTATTCTTTTGCTCTCACTCTCGTTCTCTCTTCACTCTTAAACAAAATCCCAGAAAACACCCCCAACCACCAGCCGGAAATCGCCTCCGCCAGTGGCGCCACCCCCTAACCGCCCTTGAAACCCAGTTTCCGGTTGAGTTTCAACCGTGAAACTCAAACCTTCAACCCCTCCCCAGCCCAGAAACCCAGATCGATGAAGATCCTCACGATCTTCATCCCTCCCAACCCCAAAGTTCATCGAACAAACCCAGATTCAACTAAAATCAAACATAAACATGCAACTAGATGAATCCTAAGCTAAGTTTTGACGGTGGTTACCTTTTATCTTCAGTTTCTGGAACGTGTGTGCTCCCCCTCGCTCTAATTTTCTTCTTCCTTTCTGTTTTGCAGGTTTGATTGAAGATCCAAGTCCTAGGGTTTGTGTTCGCGGCGGCGTAAAAGGGGCTCTCCGTGTTTTTCTCTTCCAAAATTCCAACCCCTTCTTATGATTTCTTTCTTTAATTTTATAGACTTAGGGTTTCAATTAGATTAGGAAATATTAGATTGTATTAGGTTTATGATTTGATTCCCAATCTGTTTGTAATTGATTCGAGTCTTTAATAAAAATTTGTCTGATTTTCGTTATAATTATGTTATTCGATTTTGTTAAGATTTTATTTAATCTGAAATTTGATTCCGTCCGATTCATGGATTTGGGCTTTGGAAGTTTGTTTAGGGTTTGTGTTGGCCGTGGGCGGCGCTTGCTGAAGGTTGGGGGTAGACGAACAACTCCTAGGGTTTCTCCATGAGGGAGGAAGTGAACAGGACCTGGGTCGGGTTGACCCGGTCTGTCCTTTGACCCACCGAGCCCAAGATCCGCCCCTTGATCCCTCATTGCATAAGCTAGCCCAATCATTTTGCATTTGTTTGGCCCAAGTACCACTAATTCGTTGTGGCCCAAACAGTAAAAACAAAACAAACAAACAACAACAAAAAAAACCTAATAACCTCAAGTAATTTACTTAATTAATTAATTAATAGAATAAACTAGTTAGTTAATGATAATCCAATAAAGATACCGATTAATAATATCCTACTAATACCAATTAATAATTTTATTAGTACTAATAATAATTGATTAATCTTAATAACCCCAATATTAACACTAATAATAGGAATTAATAACACTAATAATTCATAACTAGTAACAATATAAATATTATTTGGAAGATAATAAAATGATTAAATGATGAGACAAATGGGCCCAAACAAATTGGATCCCAAATACTTTTTATCACACCTCATTTTATTTTAATCAGTTTATAAGGGGATTTTATAAGAGAGCGAGTTTAATAATAGGTATATTAAACCATATGGCTCCTAATTTTTAACGCCCTTAATAAATTGACAAATGCAAGTTATATCGGGTAAATTTTGGGGTATGACACACACCATCTACGATAAGCTTACTCCAACTACGATAGTGAGTAGGTATGGCTAACTGCGACGACTTACTAGAACGATAGTAAGTGGGTCATACCATCTACGATAAACTCACTCCAACTACGATAGTAAGCAGGTATGGCTAATTGCGACGACTTACTAGAACGATAGTAAGTGGGTCATACCATCTACGATAAGCTTACTCCAACTATGATAGTGAGTAGGTATGGCTAACTGCGATGACTTACTAGAACGATAGTAAGTTGGTCATACCATCTACGATAAACTCACTCCACCTATGATAGTAAGCAGGTATGGCTAACTGCGACGACTTACTAGAACAATAGTAAGTGGGCCACACCATCTACGATAAGCTTACTCCAACAACGATAGTAAGTAGGTATGACCAACTACGACGACTTACTAGAGCTATAGTAAGTGGGTCATACCATCTACGATAAACTTACTCCAACTACGATAGTAAGCAGGTATGGCTAACTGCGACGACTTACTAGAACAATAGTAAGTGGGCCACACCATTGTCGCACGCTCGCGAAAATCAGACAGAGTCGCCACCAATATATTTATCCCATAAGGGAAAGGAATATCAGAAAACCTAAGATGGATAAAAACGAGGTCTTTCGACCAGAGATAGGGTACGGGAGTCGGTTACGCAAGGGGAAGGTGCTAGCACCCCTCACGCCCATCGTACTCGATGGTATCCACCTATGTTTGTTGCTATCTAAAGGGTGTATAAATCTAAAGCTTAATTACTAAGGGAATGCATGCAAATGAAAGAAAAGAAACACGGGGAAAATAAGGTTTTTTAAATAGTTGTGCTCGCTTAGGCCCCGCGACCTAATGCCTACGCATCCTTTTCAGGAATCAGAGCGCCGTAGTTCGGCTCTTTAGTTTTTGTTTGTTTTTGTGTTTTTTAGTTGAACAGTTACATTCGCACTCCGCTGCTCGACCTCTGGAGTCTTAAGCTGGGAATGGAGCGGAAATAACGTGTCCGATTAGGAGAAAGAATGCCCTGAAGGCAGGAGAAAGAATGCCTCTGAGGCAAGAGATGAAGAAGAGATTTTGAGCGTTTCGAGGAAATCCCTTAAGCAAGGGAAACTCGAGTTACTCTTTGGTTTGTGTTTTTTAGAGGTTGGGAACTTACGCCTGAATGGAACCCTTAAGCAAGGGAGCCCCAAGCACTCGAACATCCCTTAAGCAAGGGAAGTTACAAGCTTCCATTCCCTTTTTATTAGTCAGAAATTTATTAGTCATTTTTTAGGTGCTTTCTTTGTATTTTTTATGGGAATTAAGTCAAGTATTTGTTAAGTGTTTTAAGGTTGAAAAGGAAAAAGAACTAGCCTAGAAACTAGCCTAAGTATGAAAGGGATTTCTACCTAATGTTGTCATGGCTTCTACCTAAGGTTAGGAGAAAGAGATACATGAAAATTAAGGCAAGATTAGAAGTCAAAATTGAGAGTGATAATGGTGCAAAATTACATACAAGCATGAAATAGCAAGTCAAAAATATAGTACAAAAAGTGGACTAAAATACTATTATTTTTGTTGGTTTTATGAAGAAAATTTGATTAGACATTAAGAGAAAAATTAGACTAAACTAACATCTTTTCGGTGATTATTTTTGTATGTCAAAATTTGTATTAATGTCTCAAAATGATTAGTGAAAATTAACAATTAAATTTGCTTAAGAGATATTAGTAAAAACTAATTAAATCTAAAATTAAAATGCAAACAGGGGTGCCAAATGGAAATTAATGGTGTGGTTAGAAACTGGGCGTGGGACCCAAAATCAAGCCCATAAGCAGTTTTTTGTTTGAGTTTGTGCTGCCAAAAACTAGCATGGGCCAAAAAGGGGGTGAGGGTAGCGTTTGGCCCAATTGTTATCATATACTCAGATTTAATTGACAAAGAATGATTCGGATTTTATTTGAATAATCACTAATTATTCAGCCTAATGACAGTTAGTGATTGGTCTTACCTAATTGATCCTAATTAATCAAAATAATCAATTAATTATAAAAATTAATCAAAATAAAAAAGAAGAGTTAGGGTTCACTTGCGACGTTCCCCCTTCTCACACTCTCGTTCTCAGAACTCAAGCACGCGACGGCGCCTCCGCCGGCCGGAACTCCCACGACACCGCCATGCCAACGTATCTTTCCTTTCTCTCTACCTCACTTCTCATCTTATCTTTCCGAATTCATCTCAATCGCACCTTAACCCAAACTACTCACCAACAAATGGCCAAATCGGAGGAAGATGAGCGAAGGACACGCTCCAGAGAATCCACCGGTTCAATATAGCGTCAAGAGTGAAAAAGGGGTGAGGATCTTGAGGCAAGTGAATAGAGACTCACCGATGCGACGCTTCTTGAATTTGGGAGATGAGAAGAACGTAATCCGGAAAGGTGCGAAATAAACGCAAATTGAGAACGAGGTATCTTCAGGTGAGCTCTGAGTTCTTCCTTAATCTTTCCTCGATTCCTCTCCTTCTATATTTATTCTTCTTCGTTGAAACTGATTTTCTATGTTTGCCTGTGGTTGAGGTGGTTGCAGATGTGATAAGGATGGCGATTGAAAATGATGGATATGATGAAATGTTCAGAAGTGGTGAAGAAAGTTCGAAAGTGAATTATGGAGTGAGGATTGGTGACGAGGATTTGCAGGATCTATGGAGGATCAGAGTTGAAGAAGATGATTATGGAGTCATGAAGATGAAAACTGGGAGAGTTGGATGAAGAGATGAAGGTTACAAGATGGAGATTGAAGGTTTGAGAAGTCTAAATGTGTGAAGATTTTGAGGCTCTACCCTTCTTCCTTCAAAGTCTGCAAGCGAGACAATGATGAAGATTGATAGTGCTTTTTTTTTTGGTGTCCATTGTAGATGGGTGAAGCTGACTATTTATAGGAGCAATCATTGAGTGATCATTAGGAATCCTTAGATGTGGGACTCAGCATTATAGCTTGCAAGGTATTTTTTCAGTTTCTTGAATGTGGGACTTGCATTTGGTTTCTGATTTTTCTGGTTTTCTGTTAGTTATTTAGGATGGTTCTTTTTTGGGTTAGTTACAAGTTATGTAGGCTGCTGGAAATTCTGTGGGTTGAACTGATTGTAGTGTCTTGGTTAAATTGTGAGCAATGGGGCTGACTGGGCTTTATGGGAATGCTGTGTGAATTTTGTTTGGTTGAATGTGGTTTAGAAAGGGTAGGAAATGCTCTAGCAGTTGGTTTTGTATTGGATTTTCTGTCTCTTTTCCAGTTGATTATGCACGGATGCAGTATGACTGTTCCTTTTGTATTTGTTCACTTTTTGTCTCAATGATTGATTGCTTGAACCGTATCTGAATGGCATTCTGGTTGTGGAATTTTGGCTCTGAATATGATATGCATTGCTTATACTCCCCTGCAGGATTCAAATACATTTGCGCCACGGATGCGGAGTCACTTGGTTGAATGTCCCACCTGGACCGAGATCAGAACACAGAGCATTGCAAAGATGAAGTTTACTAGTCATGAGGAGTGATGGATGGTAAAAGTGTATGTATGAGTATTTTTTTATGTAATTTGTTGGTTATGAATGAAGATGTATGACTGAAGCATGGTTCTGCTTTATGTAGGTATTCAAATGGGGCAGGTTAGTATAGGCATGAAATGAGGTTATGAGAATGGTTAGTTTTGAGAAGTTAGGTTGTTAGTAATGAGATCAGTTAGATATCTTTTCTGGTTAAGTTAGAAACTGTTAGTAGAAAACAGTTAGAGGTTAGACAAAAAGGGATAGTTAATTAACTGGGTATTAATATAGGTTTTCTTATGGCCGCACAGGTTTTATGAAGAGGCTAAGTACTCTGTTTGGGGTTGCAAAATCTGTTAGAAGTTTTGGTTATATGCTGTTACAAAAGTGGTTATAGGTTATGAAGGTTAGTTGGAGAATCGGTTAAAGGGCGGCTAGAATATGAACTGAATGTGTAACTATTTTGTATATGCAGATTTTTGTTAAGCACTTGGTGAACTGAACCTACAATCGGTATATGGATTTTCTATTTTCTGTTTAGGATCATACTTAGAACTCTGTTAATTCAGCACTGAAGAATGTAATAGATTAGAAGCCCCGTTGTGAATATCTCTTAGATTTGAATGTGAAGTCGGTAGTAACGTGAAATTAGTTAACTGCCCCTGTATGGATTTTGATTTGGTATGGATGTTGATGTGGTTTTATATGTGATATGAATTTGCTGTGCAGCATTTCAGATTCTACAACCTCATTATCATTTGGAAGCTCCTTGGAATTAGCATCAGCAGCAGCGAATTTCTGGTCTAGTAGCCTCGGAACTAACAGGCTGATTGTGTTTTTTCTCTCTTTATGTCTGACTTAGTGTATCAAAGGCTTCAACAAAGATGTGGCCCACAAATCTCGTGCATATGACTTGGAATTGTAAAAGGGATGAAAGTATGATGATTAGGAATACGCGTTTTGGTTTTGATGTAAATGTCCTCCTTTATTTATTTTTTTTTATTGAATATGATGGCCCTGTAAGAACAATAGAATAAAATCTTTTTGTACTCTCTTGAACTTAACTAAGAAACTTCAATACAGTAACCTTTTCCTTTCCATGAACTTGAAATCTCATCCTTTTGATATGTATGAATTGAACTTCAAACTCCGATGATTCTCAAATCTATGGCCAAAATTTATCTATGGATGAACTCAAGTCAAAATCATTTGAAACAACACCATATTCTCTCATCCGATAATTTGCAAATAGCCACAGTAATTGACTTAAAAAAAAAATGAACCACCTTGAATTAATGAATCCACATCTTTCTCAAAATCATCGATTTGCAACCCATGTAATTGAATGGCCTAATGTCTTGAATGATAGTAAACCAAACTTGAACCCAGTTTTAAGAGACGATGAAGACCAACTCATTTAAGCCTCTGATGATGATAGAAACCTTATTCTACTCCATAATCCTTGATCCCTTGCCTCAATGTTATTTCATGAATGACTGTTATGTTATGCACATGAGCTATTGAAGTGTATGCATATGAATGAGAATTAAAAGCCAATGAATAAATTAAGATGGGCAAATTTTGGGGTGCAACAGCTGCCCCTATTTAATCGTCTTAAACCTGAAGGTGAGATTGGCGCTAGCCTTTCGAACATTCAAGGTAGAAGAAGATTAAATATCAAGTGAACCTGAAAATTTGCCTAAGAAAGATGAGATCCACTGGGGAAGAGATGGGGTCAAATCCATTGATGGAGATTGTATCAACTCTGGGTTGAGCAAGTTAACTCTGGGTTAGAAACGAAATAAACATCAACTCTGGGTTGAAAAAGAAAAGTGGGTCAACTCTGGGTCGAAGAATAAAGGGAGGTCAACTTTGGGTTGAGAAAGAAAGAAGGTCAACTCTGGGTTAAGAGAAATTAATGACATCAACTCTGGGTTGAAAATAAGAGACAAATATCAACTCTGGGTTGAGAGAAGGTAATTCAACTCTGGGTTAGAAATGAAATAAACGTCAACTCTGGGTTGAAAAATAAACGTGGGTCAACTCTGGGTTGAAGGATAAAAGGAAATCAACTCTGGGTTGAAGACAATGGGTAGACATCAACTCTGGGTTGAGAGAAGGTAATTCAACTCTGGGTTGAAAGAGGAAAGATGATCAATTAGGAATAACCATCAACTCTGGGTTGAATGGGAGAGAAAGAAAGTAACCGTCAACTCTGAGTTGAGTGGGAAAGAAACAAGACAACCATCAACTCTGGGTTGAGTGGGAAAAAGATAAGCATCAACTCTGGGTTGAATAAAAGACAAACATCAACTCTGGGTTGAATAAAAGGTGACCGTCAACTCTGAGTGAGTGGGAAAAGAAACAAGACAACCATCAACTCTGGGTTGAATGGGAAAAAGATAAGAATCAACTCTGGGTTAAATAAAAGGTGACCGTCAACTCTGGGTGAGTGGGTAAAGATAAAAGACAACCATCAACTCTGGGTTGAGTGGAAAAAAGGTAAGGACCAACTCTGGGTTGAATAGAAGATAACCGTCAACTCTGGGTGAGTGGGAAAAAGAATAGGAATCAACTCTGGGTTGAAGAGAGATGAACATGATTGTCTTTAGGAGATGACACTACCATGGTAACTCTGAGTGGCCCAGTGGAATATCAGTTGATTGCTTGTAGAGATCCCATCTGATGAGTAACTTGGCTTATGCTTCACATGCAAATTTTTGATTTATTTGTGCACTTCTGGAAATGCAATGCAAGGGATTCTATATGCAGTGTACTGATGCATTGTTCAGGGTTTCTGCTTTGATGTGGAATAGATTAGGTGGAGTTTTGAAACTCTGCTTGATTCAAGATAGGGTGGATGCCCCTGATTTGTCGATGATCGGATCATGTGGGAGAAATGATAATGAAAATGCAATGATATGCATGATGTATGTATGATTATGAATGGGATGATTGTCTCCAAGATACCAGGAGTGAATGGAGGGTTCCCTTGCGGAAGGGTTGTTGCTTGAAGGACAACACTTGTGAAGGTGAAGTGTTTAGTTTGACTCCTCGACACTTGTCTTGATATCTGACACTTGCTTGGGGATGGAAGAAAGAATTGTCACTAGCTTGCCCCAGCTTGTATGACCTTTTGATGGGCTTGAATCATGGAGATTTGTAATGGTCTGCCCCCAGTGTTGATCATGGAATGAATGCCCCAGATTGAAAGGAACTCTTCCACCAAATGGATTCTTCAAATATTTGTTCAGTGGATGACCAACCTTTGCCTTTGTAAGATCACTCGATAGAATTTCAATGTTGAACTTTCCTTGGTATCAAGTACTTACTTTCTGATTAGAGACAATTCTGCTTTGAAAAAGATAATGAGAATGCAGTGCACATGTTAATCTCAAAAGAAAAGTTTTATTTGTCAAAATGTTATACTGATACTAACACAAATGACACAGCAACAATAGGAGTCAGTTTTGACATGATTTTACAGTTTGTATGCTTTCGGAACGAACCCTGCTTCAATTAGGACTTTTGAGGGTTGTAACGTGGCCGGGTTCACGGTTTGAGAAACAAAGGATAAAGGCTCAAGTTCTACTTAACCCACCCCTCTTCGTGATGTTCTCCAGTCCTACGTTCAGATAGTTTGACACGAGTGTTCGCCTTTCAGGAAGGATTGCGATGGATGAGGATCCTTTGTGGATTTGATGGAGGTGGCAGTCACCCTTTGATGCTTTCGTTGATGGTCATAATAACTTTTCCCTTGGAGGATTTCTTTTGCTTTTGCCTTTTGTTTTCCCTAATTTTTGCCTGGACAAAAAGTTTCTTTTGATTTTGGTTTTTGTTGTCCAGCGGGATATGCCCTAATTTTTGCCTAAGTCATTTGCTTAAAAGCTTTTTTCTTTTTTTTTGACTTAGCGGGCTATTGTTTCTTTCTTTTTTTTTGATCATGATTCAATACTTTCTTTTCACTCCTTTTTTTTTTGCCTCGTTTGGGAACAAGTTGTATGATTTTTGTGACTGACTTGATGAAAAGGTTATGACTGCCTTTGTTCTTAGTGAATGAGAGACATCCATTGTGGATTGTTCTCTTCTTCTTTTGTTGCGGGACATGAGATGTAATTGATCCTCTGATGGAATACCTGAAAGTTGAGCGCTCGGTCGCACTAACTGAAGACTACCCTGCCCCTGGTTAAGATGAAGGGTTTCATTGTTTTTTTTTTTTTTGAAAAGAAACTACTACTCCTTAGGCTCAAAGGGGTTTACGAAGGTTTCACTCCCTTATAACTCCGGTGTTTAGGAATTGAAACAATGCCTGCACATCGTCAGCAGGATCTTTGTTCCAAAAGCATACAGTTAGTAGTTCATGTGTTTTTGATTTTCATCATTCTCCTTTTTTAGTTGCTTAATACAAATGAGTAAAGTATCAATGAACATAATGACAAAGATGAAATGATTTGAGAAAAACATGTATATTGCATTATTTTTATTTATTCAAACAGAATGAGTTTCTTACAATGGATAGTACCTGATAACAACAAAAGTAGTACAATTGAAAATACTAAAGAAATCTATACAATGGCAAGCTTGGCCTTATTCTAATGCAAATGAAATGTTCTCTGACAGACATAAAGTCTTCATGGTCCACTGGTGGAAGCTCCGTTGTGAGGTGGCATGGGATTGTTGACCACATTAGGTACCGCAGGTGTGAACGTGATCTCTTTTGCATCAAGCAGGTCCTGAATTTTGTCCTTGAGAACTCTGCACTCTTCAGTGGTATGACCAGATCCTCCAGAATGGAATTCACACTTGGCATTGATCTTGTAATTTGGAGGGAGAGGATCAGGAGGAGGCCTTGCTTCAGCTAACTGAATCAGTTTTTGATCAAGCAAGGCGGCGAGAAGTTGGCTATAGGTCATTGGCACATGATCATACACCCTCTTAGGCCTAGTCTGCCTCTGTTGACCTTGT
The DNA here is from genome assembly GCF_029867415.1 of Vicia villosa. Taxonomy (NCBI): domain Eukaryota; kingdom Viridiplantae; phylum Streptophyta; class Magnoliopsida; order Fabales; family Fabaceae; genus Vicia; species Vicia villosa. The sequence continues at coordinate 145,208,629 of NC_081182.1, forward strand.
CTCTGTTGATAACCTTGTTGTTGAACATATTGCTGATAGGGGACCCAAGGTTTTTGGCCAGCAGGTGCCACATAAGCTTGAGGAGCGGCGGCGGCCACTTGATAGCGAGGAGCTTGATCTTGAGCATAGGTGGCACTAGTCTCACCTTCCTTCTTTTTGACAAAGTTACCCTGGGGCTTCTTATACCCATATTGGTTTGCAGCAGCAGCATTGGCGGGATTCTGGATCTTACCAATCTTCAAACCATTCTCAATTCTTTCACCAATCCTGACCAGATCGGAGAAACCAGAAGAAACACTTCCAACCATTCTCTCATAGTAATGCCCTTGAAGAGTGTTCATGAACATGTCAACCAATTCAGATTCAGAAAGTGGTGGATTAACTTGAGCAGCCATTTCTCTCCACCTTTGAGCATACTCTTTGAATGTCTCATTAGTTCTTTGCACTTGATTCTGAAGTTGCAACCTAGTTGGTGCCATGTCAATGTTATACTGATATTGCTTGAGGAAAGCATCAGACAAATCCTTCCAGGATCGGATTTTATTACGTTCCAGATTCATATACCAGTTCAGAGATGCCCCAGACAAGCTATCTTGGAAGCAATGGATGAGCAATGAGTCGTTGTGGATGTGAGAAGCCATCTTACGACAATACATGATGATATGGCTCTTCGGACAGCTCAAACCCTTGTACTTCTGGAAGTCGGGAGTCTTGAACTTAGGAGGGACAACCAGATTAGGAACTAGACACATATCCTCAGCATCCATCCCATAGGCACTAAATCCTTCAATGGCTCGAATTCTTTCCTCAAGGATTTTGTACTTCTCAGCAGATCTCTCAACGGGTCGAGCTCTTTCAGCAGTTGGTATTGTTTGCATTTCTGGATTAGCAGACTGAGGACCACAGAAAGCAGGATAAGGGATCTCTGTATGAGGAGGTGGAGTAGGAAATGGGAAACCCGTCCCAGTCATAGTTGGCACTCCAGAAGTCACGGGTATAGTCCCACCTTGGTTTGGAGCTCCAAGGGTATCAACAGTCATGAAGTTGAATGGCATCCCAAGAGTAGCATTAGTCCTTGCTTGGAACTCAAATGGAGTAGAAGAAGGTGGAATGACCTCATGTTGGCTAGAAGCAGCTTGGTTACCAACAACAGGAATCTCTTGTGTAACAGGAACCCTTTCAGTTCTCAAGGCTTGGATAGCTTCCAGGATAGCATCGACCTTAGTTTTCATTTGATCCATCTCTTCCCTAATGGCAGCTTGATCTTGTTCATAATTCTCCATGATTCTTCTTCTATGAGCTCTTGTCAGATATCGGTGTGGAGGAATCGTCTTGACTGATCTGATGGAGAGGAAGAGTGGTAAGAGTCTTGGTAACCATGGATGCAAATGCATGAATGCAAAAATGTTAATGAAGATGCAAATGTATCAAGATCAAGGATCAAGGCTTCTTGGATAACAACTTCTCATGGCAATAAGATATGGTCGAACCCTCCAGATTCAGAGGTTCGACGTTGCTTTCTGGATAAATAGCTTGTGCATAAGTCAAAGATGGTCGAATCCTCCAGATTCAGAGGTTCGACGTTGATTCTGATAAATAACTGATGTAGAACTTCTGTATAAGTCAAATGTCCCAGGATCAAAGGTTCGGCGTCTTTTGTTGAATAACAGAAATCCGGGTATGATGAAGGTTAAGTTTCCTGTCCCACCCCAATCTCACAGGTATGTAGTCTAGACACGGACAAGTGGTCCCTAATGGTCACCAGGGTCTACAGTTCCCATGGGGTACAAAGTGTTTGAGGCAACAAGCGTGCCAGACACAGTGTTCCATGAAAGAACCTCGCCCAGTTGTGGTACCTCATATTGAACTCATCCATAGCAAGCGCTACGGTAGTCAACATGAGCATCCACGCTAATCCTATGTGTCACTTGGCCTGGGTAGTGGGCCTTTTACCTCATACAAACCCCCACCTGCAAAACAGAACAGAAGACCCCAAGGAACACAGAATATAATCCATATGCATGAGGTGCAAACAGAAATAAACATGATATGCAGGCAAAGAATAAGCATGCAAACATATATACAAGGTATAGACATAAAAACAAGTAAACACCCAGTAAATAAACAAGCAAACGTAGGCTAGGATCGACTTGCTTAGGTATCCCCAGCAGAGTCGCCAGCTGTCGCACGCTCGCGAAAATCAGACAGAGTCGCCACCAATATATTTATCCCATAAGGGAAAGGAATATCAGAAAACCTAAGATGGATAAGAACGAGGTCTTTCGACCAGAGATAGGGTACGGGAGTCGGTTACGCAAGGGGAAGGTGCTAGCACCCCTCACGCCCATCGTACTCGATGGTATCCACCTATGTTTGTTGCTATCTAAAGGGTGTATAAATCTAAAGCTTAATTACTAAGGGAATGCATGCAAATGAAAGAAAAGAAACACGGGGAAAATAAGGTTTTTTAAATAGTTGTGCTCGCTTAGGCCCCGCGACCTAATGCCTACGTATCCTTTTCAGGAATCAGAGCGCCGTAGTTCGGCTCTTTAGTTTTTGTTTGTTTTTGTGTTTTTTAGTTGAACAGTTACATTCGCACTCCGCTGCTCGACCTCTGGAGTCTTAAGCTGGGAATGGAGCGGAAATAACGTGTCCGATTAGGAGAAAGAATGCCCTGAAGGCAGGAGAAAGAATGCCTCTGAGGCAAGAGATGAAGAAGAGATTTTGAGCGTTTCGAGGAAATCCCTTAAGCAAGGGAAACTCGAGTTACTCTTTGGTTTGTGTTTTTTAGAGGTTGGGAACTTACGCCTGAATGGAACCCTTAAGCAAGGGAGCCCCAAGCACTCGAACATCCCTTAAGCAAGGGAAGTTACAAGCTTCCATTCCCTTTTTATTAGTCAGAAATTTATTAGTCATTTTTTAGGGGCTTTCTTTGTATTTTTTATGGGAATTAAGTCAAGTATTTGTTAAGTGTTTTAAGGTTGAAAAGGAAAAAGAACTAGCCTAGAAACTAGCCTAAGTATGAAAGGGATTTCTACCTAATGTTGTCATGGCTTCTACCTAAGGTTAGGAGAAAGAGATACATGAAAATTAAGGCAAGATTAGAAGTCAAAATTGAGAGTGATAATGGTGCAAAATTACATACAAGCATGAAATAGCAAGTCAAAAATATAGTACAAAAAGTGGACTAAAATACTATTATTTTTGTTGGTTTTATGAAGAAAATTTGATTAGACATTAAGAGAAAAATTAGACTAAACTAACATCTTTTCGGTGATTATTTTTGTATGTCAAAATTTGTATTAATGTCTCAAAATGATTAGTGAAAATTAACAATTAAATTTGCTTAAGAGATATTAGTAAAAACTAATTAAATCTAAAATTAAAATGCAAACAGGGGTGCCAAATGGAAATTAATGGTGTGGTTAGAAACTGGGCGTGGGACCCAAAATCAAGCCCATAAGCAGTTTTTTGTTTGAGTTTGTGCTGCCAAAAACTAGCATGGGCCAAAAAGGGGGTGAGGGTAGCGTTTGGCCCAATTGTTATCATATACTCAGATTTAATTGACAAAGAATGATTCGGATTTTATTTGAATAATCACTAATTATTCAGCCTAATGACAGTTAGTGATTGGTCTTACCTAATTGATCCTAATTAATCAAAATAATCAATTAATTATAAAAATTAATCAAAATAAAAAAGAAGAGTTAGGGTTCACTTGCGACGTTCCCCCTTCTCACACTCTCGTTCTCAGAACTCAAGCACGCGACGGCGCCTCCGCCGGCCGGAACTCCCACGACACCGCCATGCCAACGTATCTTTCCTTTCTCTCTACCTCACTTCTCATCTTATCTTTCCGAATTCATCTCAATCGCACCTTAACCCAAACTACTCACCAACAAATGGCCAAATCGGAGGAAGATGAGCGAAGGACACGCTCCAGAGAATCCACCGGTTCAATATAGCGTCAAGAGTGAAAAAGGGGTGAGGATCTTGAGGCAAGTGAATAGAGACTCACCGATGCGACGCTTCTTGAATTTGGGAGATGAGAAGAACGTAATCCGGAAAGGTGCGAAATAAACGCAAATTGAGAACGAGGTATCTTCAGGTGAGCTCTGAGTTCTTCCTTAATCTTTCCTCGATTCCTCTCCTTCTATATTTATTCTTCTTCGTTGAAACTGATTTTCTATGTTTGCCTGTGGTTGAGGTGGTTGCAGATGTGATAAGGATGGCGATTGAAAATGATGGATATGATGAAATGTTCAGAAGTGGTGAAGAAAGTTCGAAAGTGAATTATGGAGTGAGGATTGGTGACGAGGATTTGCAGGATCTATGGAGGATCAGAGTTGAAGAAGATGATTATGGAGTCATGAAGATGAAAACTGGGAGAGTTGGATGAAGAGATGAAGGTTACAAGATGGAGATTGAAGGTTTGAGAAGTCTAAATGTGTGAAGATTTTGAGGCTCTACCCTTCTTCCTTCAAAGTCTGCAAGCGAGACAATGATGAAGATTGATAGTGCTTTTTTTTTTGGTGTCCATTGTAGATGGGTGAAGCTGACTATTTATAGGAGCAATCATTGAGTGATCATTAGGAATCCTTAGATGTGGGACTCAGCATTATAGCTTGCAAGGTATTTTTTCAGTTTCTTGAATGTGGGACTTGCATTTGGTTTCTGATTTTTCTGGTTTTCTGTTAGTTATTTAGGATGGTTCTTTTTTGGGTTAGTTACAAGTTATGTAGGCTGCTGGAAATTCTGTGGGTTGAACTGATTGTAGTGTCTTGGTTAAATTGTGAGCAATGGGGCTGACTGGGCTTTATGGGAATGCTGTGTGAATTTTGTTTGGTTGAATGTGGTTTAGAAAGGGTAGGAAATGCTCTAGCAGTTGGTTTTGTATTGGATTTTCTGTCTCTTTTCCAGTTGATTATGCACGGATGCAGTATGACTGTTCCTTTTGTATTTGTTCACTTTTTGTCTCAATGATTGATTGCTTGAACCGTATCTGAATGGCATTCTGGTTGTGGAATTTTGGCTCTGAATATGATATGCATTGCTTATACTCCCCTGCAGGATTCAAATACATTTGCGCCACGGATGCGGAGTCACTTGGTTGAATGTCCCACCTGGACCGAGATCAGAACACAGAGCATTGCAAAGATGAAGTTTACTAGTCATGAGGAGTGATGGATGGTAAAAGTGTATGTATGAGTATTTTTTTATGTAATTTGTTGGTTATGAATGAAGATGTATGACTGAAGCATGGTTCTGCTTTATGTAGGTATTCAAATGGGGCAGGTTAGTATAGGCATGAAATGAGGTTATGAGAATGGTTAGTTTTGAGAAGTTAGGTTGTTAGTAATGAGATCAGTTAGATATCTTTTCTGGTTAAGTTAGAAACTGTTAGTAGAAAACAGTTAGAGGTTAGACAAAAAGGGATAGTTAATTAACTGGGTATTAATATAGGTTTTCTTATGGCCGCACAGGTTTTATGAAGAGGCTAAGTACTCTGTTTGGGGTTGCAAAATCTGTTAGAAGTTTTGGTTATATGCTGTTACAAAAGTGGTTATAGGTTATGAAGGTTAGTTGGAGAATCGGTTAAAGGGCGGCTAGAATATGAACTGAATGTGTAACTATTTTGTATATGCAGATTTTTGTTAAGCACTTGGTGAACTGAACCTACAATCGGTATATGGATTTTCTATTTTCTGTTTAGGATCATACTTAGAACTCTGTTAATTCAGCACTGAAGAATGTAATAGATTAGAAGCCCCGTTGTGAATATCTCTTAGATTTGAATGTGAAGTCGGTAGTAACGTGAAATTAGTTAACTGCCCCTGTATGGATTTTGATTTGGTATGGATGTTGATGTGGTTTTATATGTGATATGAATTTGCTGTGCAGCATTTCAGATTCTACAACCTCATTATCATTTGGAAGCTCCTTGGAATTAGCATCAGCAGCAGCGAATTTCTGGTCTAGTAGCCTCGGAACTAACAGGCTGATTGTGTTTTTTCTCTCTTTATGTCTGACTTAGTGTATCAAAGGCTTCAACAAAGATGTGGCCCACAAATCTCGTGCATATGACTTGGAATTGTAAAAGGGATGAAAGTATGATGATTAGGAATACGCGTTTTGGTTTTGATGTAAATGTCCTCCTTTATTTATTTTTTTTTATTGAATATGATGGCCCTGTAAGAACAATAGAATAAAATCTTTTTGTACTCTCTTGAACTTAACTAAGAAACTTCAATACAGTAACCTTTTCCTTTCCATGAACTTGAAATCTCATCCTTTTGATATGTATGAATTGAACTTCAAACTCCGATGATTCTCAAATCTATGGCCAAAATTTATCTATGGATGAACTCAAGTCAAAATCATTTGAAACAACACCATATTCTCTCATCCGATAATTTGCAAATAGCCACAGTAATTGACTTAAAAAAAAAATGAACCACCTTGAATTAATGAATCCACATCTTTCTCAAAATCATCGATTTGCAACCCATGTAATTGAATGGCCTAATGTCTTGAATGATAGTAAACCAAACTTGAACCCAGTTTTAAGAGACGATGAAGACCAACTCATTTAAGCCTCTGATGATGATAGAAACCTTATTCTACTCCATAATCCTTGATCCCTTGCCTCAATGTTATTTCATGAATGACTGTTATGTTATGCACATGAGCTATTGAAGTGTATGCATATGAATGAGAATTAAAAGCCAATGAATAAATTAAGATGGGCAAATTTTGGGGTGCAACAACCATCTACGATAAGCTTACTCCAACTACGATAGTGAGTAGGTATGGCTAACTGCGACGACTTACTAAAACAATAGTAAGTGGGTCATACCATCTACGATAAACACACTCCAACTACGATAGTAAGCAGGTATGGCTAACTGCGACGACTTACTAGAACGATAGTAAGTGGGTCATACCATCTACGATAAGCTTACTCCAACTACGATAGTAAGTAGGTATGACCAACTACGACGACTTACTAGAGCTATAGTAAGTGGGTCATACCATCTACGATAAACTTACTCCAACTACGATAGTAAGCAGGTATGGCTAACTGCGACGACTTACTAGAACAATAGTAAGTGGGCCACACCATCTACGATAAGCTTACTCCAACTACGATAGTGAGTAGGTATGGCTAACTGCGACGACTTACTAAAACAATAGTAAGTGGGTCATACCATCTACGATAAACACACTCCAACTACGATAGTAAGCAGGTATGGCTAACTACGACGACTTACTAGAACGATAGTAAGTGGGTCATACCATCTACGATAAGCTTACTCCAACTACGATAGTGAGTAGGTATGGCTAACTGCGGCAACTTACTAGAACGATAGTAAGTGGGTCATACCATCTACGATAAACTCACTCCAGCTACGATAGTAAGTAGGTATGGCTAACTGCGACGACTTACTAGAATGATAGTAAGTGGGTCATACTATCTACGATAAGCTTACTCAAACTACGATAGTAAGTAGGTACGGTCAACCGCGACGACTTACTAGAACTATAGTAAGTGGGCCCTACCATCTGCGACAGACTTACTCAAACTACGATAGTGAATGGGTATACCAACCGCGACGACTTACTAGAACTAAAGTAAGTGGGTTACCTATAAACTGCAAAAGCTTGCTAGCGCTATAGCAAGTTAACTATCTTCTACACAGCAAACGGCGAATCCTCGCTATTTCTAGCTACGGTTATTCATCACGTTAGTCCCTCGGCAGTGATCCTCTTCAAAGCTTCATCAAACAAAGGTTTTATTTTTCTAACATAACTAACAGTCATGCATCATTCAATTACATACCTCATTCATACATAATTCATATACATACATCGCTCTCATTTATTTTGAGAAGCTCACTACATCATACATCGTATGCATCATGACATTGCATAAAATTAAGGTCGCCTTTTCAGGCCATGCCACAATCAAAATACAGTGGTTTCTTTCGAAAGCATATACTTCGCACTCTAAAAGAAGAGGGGTATTTGCCTTGGATGACATCTTTAAGCCCATCTCCCACAGAACTTCTTCCCAACAAATGCAAATTTCAGGGTATTTTTAGTGTTCAATCATCTTCTACCTTTAGATCACGATAGACAGACGCGCCTATCTAACTCTTCAGGTTTAAGAAGATTGAACAGGGGCAGTTGTCATACCCCAAAATTTGCCCTCTTCATTTCATTTTCAATGACCCAAGGTTCAAGGGTTTATCCAAGCAACATCCTCCTAATTGAGGGCCTCCAAAACTAGGGCTTGCACTTTATCAAAAGAGTTTGAATCTCTAAGGCCTCACATGGGTCTCAAGGTGTCTCATATGTCTCAAGGCATCTCCATGTCAAAAGTCATGTTTCTATTTCAAGGATTTCTCACTCAATGGCTCAGGTGATCAACAATCGACTAATTTGACCTAAAAGTCAACTATGGTCAAAGTACACTCAAAACTCCGGACTTTTGGTCAACATAAAGTATTTGAAGTTATATCCATCATTTGATCAACGGTTGATCATGACTCATTAAAAAAAACTCAGAAATGAACTAATTCAAAAGGTTCAAATTAGGGTTTTTTATAGGAAAAGTCAACTCAACTTTGACTGACCATAAATTCCACATGGAGTATCAAAAATTTCCCAACCAAAGCCTATTTTGAAGGAAATTAGATTCTCTACAACTTTGTCTCTCACAAGCCAAGGCCAGAAATCCTTCATTTGAGATATATGGTCCAATACATTATAGGTCCTCCAAAAAGTCAACAAAAACACCTTTTGAGTCAAAGCTCATAACATGAGTATGGAAGCTCCAATTGAGATGAAACCAAAAGGGACATTTAGAGGACTCTTTAAGCTCTCCAAAATGGTCAAGATCACTTTCATATGATTAAAAACGAGAGAGATATGATTAGAAGAAGTTGGCTAAAATTCAAGAAACTCATAAAAAAAACCAAAGTGATGAATTTTGAGTTTGTGACTAAATGGGTCTAAGAGATGGATTTCAAATCTGACCATGGGCCTTATAATGATTCTTAAAGTAATTATTTTATTTTTATAATATTTATTTTTATTTATTTGAATTTCAATTCAATTAAATATTAATAATTCATATAGAATATGAAATAATTTGTTTAAAATCAAAGATTGATTTTCCAATCGAATCCAATTGATCAATATGTCAAATATATGGTACGAATTCGTGGGCGAAGAAATTGGAGAGAGATATGCAAATTTTAGCCAATTTTGGAAACTTTAAAAATCAAATTTCAATCAAGATTCAATTTTGGATTCAAGGGAGATTTGCTGCATTCTATTTACCCTAAAGTGCTTTACTATAAGTATCTAAGGAGTAAGGATTGAAAGGGAGTTTTTTGGTCGAAAAAACATATTGTATAGAGCTTCAAAAAATCGCAAAGTCAGTGGCCATGGCAGAAGAATATTGAAGCCATTCCGAGCCATTCCAAGATTACCAATCAACTCCTCGTGGTTCTCTAAAGCTAAATGCATCATTCTCATTCATCGAAACCTGCGGAATCACGTCCTAGAGGCCACGGTTTTTTCTTGATTTTTTCAAATTCGATTACATCCTTTCACGTATTATAAATTGATTTTGATTGTATATTCGTATTTATATTGATGATTACAAGCTTTCTGCATAGTTAATTGAGTTTTGGTTGCTGTTTGGAGGATTCACCATTGTTAGGTTTTCAGAGCTGTGTTTTAGGATCCAGAGTTGCAGATGAAATTGGACGAAACCGATGATACCAGTGGATTTGGAAGGCGACTTTAAGTCGGTCTATGTCCTTGTAATTTATTTATTTCTTGTGCTTGCTTGGACTCAAATTTGCAGGGATGGCCATGGTTGTTCGCGAACAGCTGCAACGAAGAAGAACATACACCAGCGCGTGTCTGTTTTTGTTTTGAATTTTGGCTTGTTTGTTTTTTCATATATTATAGTTTGGTGTCTTAGTTTTAACAGCATACGAGCGCATCACAGTTGGCTTTACACCGAGACCTGCATCCAAGGGGTTGCGAGATCGATTCTCAGCAACCTCACTTATTTTTCATCAATTTTCTGGCAAGAGTAGGCGGGCAAATCCAACGCCTCTCAAGCGCGAGTGTCCACCATACATCTTCGTTGTCAGCCATTGGATCTTCAACAAACAAGATCCTACGCATCAAGATTGAATGTCCATCATGGAGCCTCAGGATACACCCACATACAATCAGGCCCCAGGTTTTTGTTTTATTTGTTTTTTTATTTTGTTTTCTTAATTAGACTAAATGTTAAATTTAATTAATTATCTTTAGATTATTCGATTAGGATTAATGATATAATTAGGATTAGGACTATAGTTATTCCCGATTATTTTCTCGATTATTTTCCCGATTATTCGATTTAATTAATTTATTTAACTTTAATTATAAAACTCACAAAAACCCTAGAAAATTGTTATCGAGGCATTAGGGTTTGCCCAATCCCACTGGCCATTTGGCCAAAGTGTTAATAATTTATTATTCGTTCCGACTAAATCTATTGGTCGCAATGGTTAATAATCAATTAATTTAGTTAATTAAATCCCAAAATATATTTATCTTGCTAAAAGGTTTTAACCAAAGCTATTGGTTACGATGATTAGCATTTCCGCTTTATCAAATTCGTTATCATTTGTAATCAAATCTATTGATTATGAGTGATGACGATAAATAAATCAATAGTTAAAATATCTCAATTTGCTAAAAGTGATAATCGAATCAATCGATTAGAATTGCCAGCAATTCCCTTCAATCCGTTAACTATGGTGATCAAACCTATTGATCATCGCAACTAACGGTAACATATTAAAAATCAGGGTTGTACGCCCAACCTTAAAACACTTTACAAAACCTTTTCAAAACTACGAGTACCAAACTACGAATTATCATAACTACGATAAGGCAACTCAAAAAGCCTTCAAACCACTTCATATCAAACTCTAAGGCGTACAACCCTGCCCCGAACTACGTAGACTCTGATCCTCCATAAGGAGGTACGTAAGCACTTGGCAACAAGGCGAGTCCCCTTCCCCAAAATCTCACTTTTTTCCCTGTTCATTTCCTTAGCTATTAAACCTTAACTTTTAGCCATAAACCTTTACCTTAGCTCAAAACCTTAGGAAAGGGTTAAGGGTGCCTAACACCTTCCCTTGACCTGATTATAATAACTTACCCAGATTCTCTTAACTGTGTAGGGTTTCCTATTCGCCCTGGTAAAATAGGTGGCGACTCTAAAAGTCAAATTTTTTGGGCAGGTTGCTACACCGCCCGCCCTTACCACAACATGGGGTCCTTCCCATTTGTTTCTTTCTTAAAGGACGGTCGTCCCTCCTTGTTTCCCCCGTCCCTCAATTCTTCTTTCTCTTCCCGGACATGGTTTATCACTCCGGTCTCAGTAATCAACTCAAACACAAGTTTCGATTTTCAAAAAAATTATCATCGCAGCATCACCAGTCATTCACCGTACAGAATATATATTCATCATCATCGATTACAAATTCAATCCAATCATCACAGACAACACAAAATCAACAACACTCATATATCAACATAGTATTTCATACAATTCACAGAGAATATCATCACACATATCACGAAATTGACCAGAACAAAGAGATAATATCAATCCCCTAAACCCCCACATACGGTCTATCATATCCCCGTTTATAGAGCTAGAACCCCACCCTTAGCTTATATTCGGAGTCCGCTCCACAATTTTCAATCATCCGCTCCACAATTTTCGATCGAATTCCTAGCTTCCGGCTTCCCATAATTCCTCCGTTTTCCTCTTCACGACAAAGCTATCTGTATCACCACCAACCTTTTTCCTTTTTTTTTCTTCACAGCAAACTCAATCCAAAGCCCTTGTTTCTTTTCTGATAGCACTCTTTTTTGATACCTCCCATTTTTCATTTTATTAAATATAACCAAATAATATCAATTGTATTATTCTTATTTGGGTTACTCTTGGCATACCCCCGATTTACTAACACCAACCATCAATTAATTAACACAGTATTCTCCCTTTATGCACTTCGTCTCAAATTCTCGTCGAACATTAATTACTCGGAAAATTCCTAAAACGCCAAATATTAATATATTAATATTTCTAATGCTGAAAATATAAAATCCTCGATTAACTCTCGATCCGCTATCCCAAAATAATACCGACTGAATCGACTAAAATACGCCAAAATTCAATAAATACCAAAATAATCCAATTTAAATACTAAATCAAAATACGGGCGTTACAGTTGTGGTGTTATGTGTAAGAACAAAATTTGTTCAAGCAATAAGTCTCTATGTTTCGACGATAACAACACATATATTTTGTATGTAATAATTTAGTTTCTAATAGTTTTCTTAAGTGTGCAGATACTAAAGAGATTCTAGATTGCTGTCCGTAAAGAGTCATCAGAAACAATCAAGGCAACTCAGAAACATTATTTGCTGCTGAATGATCATTAGAAGAAGTTACTGTGCACTTCTCCACAAGCTGCTGCTTTAGAAGTTGCAAGTAATCAGAAGGAGTCAAAGTCAGAACCGGTACTCCAGCATCATAAATTAGCATGCAAGATCGAGCCTTCAAGCCAAAATCAGAAGCTGAGATTTGTTCGTCAGAAGAGCTGTTGCCTCCATTTCTGAAGACAAATTCAAAGATTCTAAATACAGATCAGATACATCAAAAGTCAAGTGAAGCATAAGAAGATTAGACTCAAGGATGTACTGAAGATCAGAAGACGAAGATTCAAGAATCATAAGTTCCTTCATCAAAGGAAGAACTCATTTTCAGATTGGCTGGTGTCATAAATATCTGGAAAGCAGGGTTCTAACTTTAAGGACTCTGAAGCAAAATCTGGACAAGCTGAAGTGTTACAAATCTACTCCAGATCAGAAGTCAAGTATCGTTTCTTCAAAAGAGCTGCTGCTATCAATTATGATAAATGAGACTCTGACTCTCATGGGATAATGATTCTCTCTTCTCTCAAAGTAGTTTTTGAACTACACATCAGAATCATTATCAGAAAGAAGAAGACAAGTTGATCTCCTCCAAACTTACTACTTCAGAACCGAAAGTACATTATATGAGGATAAAATCAAAAGAACTTGGCCAAGAAGGAAATAGTACAGTAGTTTATTTCAACCATCTGTACGTACTATTCTTCAAAAGCTGTCTCCCATCAACTGCAACATATCAACCAATAAGACAAAAGAAAGTACTATTCAAGTACTATCCATAGCAAAAGCTTGAGTCTATCCGTTGGGAACTAGTCGTTGGGATTCAAAATACCTTCTTAACCTTAATCGTCTCTTTTTAAGAACTATATAATAATACTAAATCATCCAACACAAGGTAATGACATTGGGAACAACTTTGTTATTCACATCTATGCGTAGCTTCTGATGCCGCTAGCATTGCTACAAAAATAGAAGCCACAATTGTGTTCTTACTGCTATAACGGCTGTTGTCGTGTAGTTGTTAATTATGATATGGTTTGAGATGGAAATCAACCAACATATATTAACATGAACTAACTGATGAAGAAGATGATTATGCTTACAATCTGATATCACGAAGCATATGTCATAAAGAGAAGCTGAAACACATACTAATCAATATGTTGTTGGGTAATCTAGCTGCCGCTAAAGTCTAAGCTGTTTATGCTGACGCTGATCAAAAGAAGATTCTTCAAGATTCCATTCAACGATCATCAGATGCATCTTAGAAGAAATCAGAAGAAGCAAGAAGCTGCTGCTCGGATCTTGCTCAACAAGGAGATGAAAAAGAAAACCACTACAAGATGCTACTAAACTTTCAATCAGATACATCTTTGTAGAGCTATTTAATGAACACTAGAGTTCTTGCTCGTATAATGTCGTTGGTCTAGGATTCTTCTTGTAAATTGTTTTAACATAGAAGTTGTTGCTCAGATCTATGTTAAACAATATGTGCTTAATGTATTTGTGAAATCTACTTAAAAGAAGCACACATGTACATACAAGTTTATGAACTGAATGTTGATTATTCCTAGAGCGGCCGAGTGTAGGTCAGAGGCTTGAGAAAGCAGTGACTGCGGTCAATGTGGGAAATCCTCTTAGAAGGCTGAGTGAAGGTAAGAAGTCTAAAAGGGTAATTAATGTTATATTTGTGGATCAGATCACTAAACAATTCATTGTTTATTAGTCACAAGTGGTTCTTGTGCAAGGGTGTTAGTCAAAAACAATGGTTTGTGCAAGTAACAATGAATGTTATATTTGTTGATCAGATAACTGAATAGTTCATTGTTGGTCAATCACAGGTGGTCTTGTGCAAAGGGTTATTAGTCACATGGGTGCATGTGTAGGGAACAATGAATGTTATATCTGTTAACTCATATCACTGAACATGTCATTGGTTGTTAGTCACAGGAGTTGCCTATGAAGGTGTTAGTCACAGGAGTTGCATGTGCAGGTTGTTAGGCACAGGGTTGTCTGTGCAACGTTAGTCACCGGCAGTTGGCCCGTGCAATTGTAATCAGTTTGGTTATAATGGATTAAGACCTTGTTTAAGGCAAAATCACCTCGGAAGGGTGGATTGTATTAGCTTGAGATTCTCTCAAGTGAACTAGGATATATCTGGTGTTCATTTATTTATTTAATGTTTAATGTATTCCAGTTATCATATGCTTAAAGAAGTCTTAACTTTCGAAGAAGGAAAACTGCTTATGAGAAATGATAAGCTTCTGATAAGTGAGAGCTTATAGCTTCTGATGAATAGCAACCTCGTAAGCTTCCGCGCGAGAGTTTCTAAAAGAAAGGGAATTATTGAAAACCCAATTCAAACCCCCCATTTCTTGTGTATTTCCCAACCTTCATTATGCGGATTTGGATAATCAATCAAGAATTTGAAGATTGTTATTGCTCAACTAGGTAATAATAAGTTTTTTTTTACAAGATTTCAATTTTCTTTACATTTTTGCTTACAATTACATTTACAAGATCTGAATAATTAATTTACATTTACATTTATCTGCTCCCTCTTATCGCTGATATCTTCTTCTGACTTGTCCTTCTTTTTGTGTTGTGTGTTTGATTGTTATGTGCGTTGTGAATATGCTGCTTGAGCGAAAGGAGGAGGGGAGTGGCTCGGATCCAAGGTTGGTTGCAGGGGAGTGCTGCGGTTTTGAGTGAAAGTAGGAGGGAATGATGTGTATTTTAACAGTACATGAGTTTGAGAATAAGTTAATTGGTGTTTGTTTTATGTGATCGAAAATGATTTTTTGCGAAAATTGAAATAGAAAACACGTGAGCTTGTATGAGTATTTATGTAATTGGTATTGGTGAATCAATTCCTTTCTATGAATTTGCAGGTGTTATATGGTGATGATAATGGGGAGGCTGCATGGTAAAGTGGCTGCCGGTTAGGGTTTTGACGGCGTGATGATTTTTACGGCATTACCTCTACAACGGAGACAATTCTGTCTCTCTTAAGACAGTTTTTGGCAGCAATGACGCAATTGATGACCACGACAAAGGTTGCTTTCTTATTAGTTATTGAACTAGAGGTTTGTTATCTGTTGCAGTTTTTGGGAGTTTATGTTACATTAAAATTTATGGCAGCATATCTTTGTCTATTAATTTTCAGAATTACAAAGTCCCAGCAACAAATGTTGAAGCATTGAAGTCACCTTATATGGGTTGTTGAAGCAGGCATAACGGCAAGTAACAAAAGATTTGGAAATAATACTTTAGGATTTATCGTGTCGACAAAGATGGTGAGAATGCCATTCAACAGTTTATATGGTTTCAAACTCGGGTTTGAATGAACAAAAGTGTAAAAACAGAAAAATAAATAGTAACACAAAAGAATTCATTCTTCGGAAAGAGAAGATTTGTCAAGCATCACATATAATCTACTTCTCACAAACTTAAACTTATCGACCAATTATACTAAACATACAACACTCGTCTATGTCATCACGTATCTCTCACATTAGTTTCCATCTCTGGAGCATCTACAAGATCAACTCACAACCAAGGTTATCTCTAACGCAAAGTCGCTAGAACATCCGTATTCTTGCATCGGCGATCTCTCGCGCATCGTTCAAACACGAAAGCATTAAGTACAGATACCCATAATGAATGTTAGCTCTAAATCTATCTAGAGTTCAGAAACTAACAAATAATCCTCCTAGATAAGGATCCAAGAAGTTTATCTCTAAAGCAACCCAAATCCTGAGCACAGAGCAAAAATCTAAGACAACAATCAACACAAATTTGTAAAGCAAGTTTTATATAACGCCATGGGCGACAAATATACATGAGTTCAAAGTAAATACATAAAAAAACCCAACTATAAGATAAAACACAAAGAGGAAGAGAAATGAACCGAAAATCTCCCAGTTTGTCAGCTCTGTTCGACAATCAATCCACCTCCAACCATCTAAATAAAAGCTCTCAATAGTTATTTTCTAACCTAATCTAACCTAAAAATGAGAGTTTGGTGAGTTGGGAACAAATACCCCAAAACATAAACTAGAAAATGTGAATTTTGCCCCTTTTAACGTGCTGTTGTCTCAGGCAATATCGCTTAGCGGTAGTAGAAAAAAAACCAAATTTTGTTTTCGCCATAACTTGAAAACCGTAACTCCGAATTGCGCCCGGTTCGAAGTGTTAGAAAGCTTATTCAATGCTCCATATAACAATGACTATATGGAAACCAAATTGATGATTTTTATCATCCTTAATTTGAGCCTTATTCTTTGATGAATTGGTAAAATTTGCATTCTTGAAGCTTAGGCTTTGGCCTTTATTACTCAATGCTCCAAATATGCACGAATACCTATAAAATGAATGGGAAACTATTATTCGGTACACAAATGGATCAAAAACACAATTATGAACATATTTACACAAAAGTTTGGATTTTAATATAAAAATGGAATGAATAGACTCGATCAGAGCCACAATTATATACTCTAAATAACGACATTTTGGAACTTGTCAATCTCTCCCCAACTTGAAACGTTGTCTGTCCTCAAACAATGTCAAATAACACAAAGAATCAAAAGTAATAAACCCAAGAATCGTGAATCAACAAGTTTATAAAATCAAAAGCAAATGTGTGGCTCAACAGAAAAAATGTATAAACAAAGTAAATACTTACCACTATCCTACAACGCCAACATGTAAACGAAACAAATCCTAAGTACAAAAATCATACAAAACATTCTAAAACAATACAAGCTCACATCATGAATCATACCTAGAAAAAATTCATCAATGGACGAAGAACACACAAAGGTGAAGGACTTTAACACTCATATAACAATATTGCAAACAAAAGATTAAATTATGCATTCATCCAAAAATCACATTGGAGATACAAAATAAAGAATCACAAGGACTTTTCAAGGTTGTAATTTGGCTTGGTTAACAAACAAGGGATAAATCCTAAGGCTAATTGAAACAAAAACTTGCCTAAACCTAAGGGAGTGATCAATTCACTAAGGTTCAAACAACACAATTCCAATCAAACTTCTTCCTTATTCCAAGTTGTCACAACCAAAACACCATACTTATTAACAAAATTATTACATGATATTTTTGTTTTTCCTTTTCAAAACTTTTTCTCTTTTTTCTTTCTTTTTATTTTCTTTCTTTTTCACTTTTTTTCTTTTCTTTTCTTTTCAACCTCATAGCAACTAACCACAAGTGCACAATCATTTTTCTCCCCAACTTGAATTCAACCACATCATAATATGAATACTTCCTACTTTCTAAGGCAAGGTAAAAATTCATACAACAACACAAAGTTGAGGGTTGAAGAAAAAAGAATCAACATCCATACAAAAATAAGTGAACTAAATGCAAGCATAGAAGTTCAAGAAATAACATGGATGTTGGCAAAAAGCTCAAAGGGGGTTAACAAATGCTCACACACTCACAAGGTGAATTGACTATTTGGCTAAGGTGGTTGTGCTCATAATGAAACAAAATTCCTTGATCCTTTTCATGCTTTCATAAAATCAACATAAACAAAAGATTAAGCATAATAAAATCCAGTTAAAATAAAGTGATTCCTGATCCTCCTAAGAGCAAAAGTGATGATGACTATGTTCACACTACTGGTAATGACATTCCCATGACTGAAGAGGAGAACAACAAAGATGCTCAAGAAGATGCTGTTAATACCAATGTCACTGAGGATGTCAATGACATCAGAAATTCTAAAGTTGATGATAGTCCAAGGAAAGATGCTGGAACAAGTACAAATGTTATGGACTTAGAGGATTACTCTGACAATGATTTGGTTACTACTGTGAACCCTAGTGTAGCCAAAAGGCTCATGGCTAGAAGAAAAGGTAAGGCTGTGATTCAGAATCCTCCTGTGAAGAAGGCTGATGTTAAAAGCCCTTCCAAAGACTTTGTCAAGAAGAAGAGTACCTCTGTAGGACCTATAGAGAGAAGAGATGTGGCTAAAAGTGTTGGTGTTGGTCCCTCAAAATCTTGGAGCAAGGTTGTTCCAAAGAAGAGGAAGGCAAGAGCTGTTGAAGAATCTGAGTCTGATGTTGAAGTGAATGTCCATGACATTCCATTAAAGAAGAAACCCACAACTAGAAAGCTTGCTGCTAGTGCGCCTGAAGTTCCCATTGACATTGTATCCTTCCACTTTGCTGCAAGTGCAAACAGGTGGAAATTTGTGTATCAAAAGAGACTGGCCCTTGAGAGGGAATTGGCTCAAAATGCTCGTGATTGTAAGGACATAATGAGCTTGATTGAGGCTGCTGGCATAATAAAAATTATTGTCCATTTGAATAAATGCTATGAAATGCTGGTGAAAGAGTTCATAGTGAACCTCTCTGAAGAGTATGCTGACAAAAGATCTAAGGAATTAAGAAAAGTGTTTGTAAGGGGAAAATGTTTTAACTTCTCTTCCACCGTGATAAACAACATCTTGGGAAGGTCTGATGAAGCTCAACTTGAGCTTGAAGTATCTGATAACAAGGTATGCCAAGTTATCACTACAAACCAAGTCAGGAGTTGGCCTTTGAAAGGAAAAATGTCTGCCAGTAAACTAAGCATGAGGTATGCAATGCTGCATAAGATTAGGGCTGCTAATTAGGTGCCAACAAATCACAAATCTATTGTCTCAACCGTTCTTGGAAGATTTATCTATGCTGTTGGTACAAAAGAAAAATTTGACTATGGTACCTACATCTTTGAGCAGACCATGAAGCATGCTAGTAGCTACAGTTTAAAAGGCCCTATAGCATTTCCTTCTCTCATATGTGACATCATCTTAAATCAACACCCTGGCATCTTGGTTGAAACTGATTCTATTTGCAAAAGGGAAAGTACTATGTATTTCCATTATAAATTGTTTTAGGGAACGCATGTCCTAGACATTTTCATGACATCGGCTGATACATCCAAGAGTGGATCATCAGCCAGTAAAGCTGAAGTCATAGCAATGCTGAAAGAGACTTGCAAAGAGCTGGAGGCAAGGAAGATATCTCTTGAGAAGATGATCAGCACTCTAGAGAAAGATGGTAATGAGGATTTTGCAGGTGCTACAGGGATAGAAGCACAAGATGAACGGGAAGAGGGAAGTGACTCTGAGGAAGAAGTTGAAGAAGGAAATACCAGTTCAGCTGATTGCTCAGATGAAGAAAGTGATACAGACAACTCTGGTGGGTCTGAATCTGAAGAGTAAAGACAGCTGGTGATGGTGATTTTTTTTTGTTGTTTTGGATTTTTTTGGATTTTATTATGGTCTGTACTTATTTACATATTAAGGTTGTGTTAGCTGAAGATTTCGTTTTGCAAACATGGTCCTTCGAAGGATAAAAACTCGAAGGAAGGATGGTTACTGATGACCATCTTTGAAGATAAAAATGGCTCCTGATGGCCATGCTTCGAGAATGAAGATTTCTAAGTTATAACGAAGATAGTGAATGCTGAAGCTAGTAGGAGTATATGTCTTCGAAGACTTAGACAGATTTCGTGAAATATGTTAAGTATTGACACTTAGCGTGCTTTTGTAGTGTTTTAATGTAAAATACACTGCCACGCATCGAAGAAGGACTTAGGCGGGAGGATTTGAAATTCGAAGACGGTTTCGTAACTGTCTAAAGACAGATGGCGTTCCTAAGGTTCTTATGAGAAACGTGGCATTAGATTAGCGTAGGACCGTTAAGGTCGAAACTAGTATAAATAAGGGTCTTAATATTAGGATTCCGTGTGTTCATTTTGTACAAATCACTCACATATTACTCAAGTATCAAGTGTTAAAGAGAAAGAGTTCGCTGAGAAATGTACGTATGACACCACCATTTTAATACATGTGTATTTTCCCTTTATTTTCAAGTATCTTTCAATATTATTGCATTTCGTTTACTTCTTGCCATTTACGTTTTTGTACTCATTATTTTCATGTCATTTATCTTTGAAGTATTTAACATTTCTGCACTTTAAGATTTTTGCACTTTTACAGTTTCGTCTCATATTTTATCTTGACTTACCTTTCGCTGAAGTTATACTCACGTGTATGACGAAGTGATTGCTAATTTTGTTTGTTTCGTTCGAAGTAATTCTTATTGACAAGATGAATCATAGATATGGTTCGAATGACCATCAATAACAATCTTCTTGACTATGTCCTAGGATCAATCTAGTCGATCCTGCGAGTAACCAAATCATATTTATTATAATTTGGAAGACTAGCGGTTGTTTACCGGAAATCACCGTAAACAAATTGGCACGCCCAGTGGGACAGTGTCAAGCAGATTGTTTTTAATCAATTGTTTTATTTTTGTCTAGACAATATCAAGACCTTGTATGAACCTTAGGAACGGTAAGTTAACGAACAGTGCACAACCGATTCCCAAACGAAGGTACAACAAGAAAATGGCCGTTACGACCAGTGCAGGGGGAGATCAAAATCCCCCACAAGGTTCAGGATCAGGAGCGGCAAATTCGACTTCTACTCAAGGAGCACGGGATATACCGGGTCCAAATGGATCGAGACCTGCAGATAATTCCCAGGCTATGCCTGAGAATAATACAGGACCATCAGGGACTATTCCAGTTTCAGTGTCGACCACCGCACCTTCATCCACAAGCGCGGAGGAGATGCCACTTTCCTCGACAAATGCTGCAAATAACTTATTTAACCAGGGGTCGAACTCTGCTTTCGAATGGAGGCCAAATTACCCATACGGAATGCCATACCCATTTGGAACAGGCGTACAAAGGGCAGGACCTACATATGCTACAACTAGCAATGCGACGTTTTCGCCAAATGTTGGTTCAGTGGGTCGAAGTGCACACAATACTGGCTTTTCTGCCCAAATACCCACTTTTACCACAAATAATCAAGCAGCATTCCGGCAAGAAATGGATGCAAGCAACCATGATATGTTAGGGGTCTTGGCCAAAGAATTGGCTTCAATTTTGAATCCACTAGCAACAAATATCACTAGTACAAATCGGGAAAACGTGGAGATTTTCCAAAAGATATCATCTCAAATGAATCGAATGGCAGATTTCATGGGAGTTCCACCACCTAGACGAAAAGACAAGCAGCCTTTGAATCAAGAAGAGAGGCCCATTTTGGAACGTATACAAGATGTGGTTCCCCCGTTTAGGACAGCCACTAAGAATGTAGGTGCCCCACAGAGAACAGAAACGATCGAAGGGACTCAAGTAATAAACTTAGAGGCTTCGAATCAAAGAACTGTCCCCGTTCGAACGGAAACCGAAGAAGATCGACCCAGATTAAGGATTGTGGGTAGGAACGAACATCCAGATGAAATCGTCCAGAGAGTCAGAAGAGAAAATCTGGCTACAGAAAATAACCTAACTGCCATGATAGAAAGGGTTATGGCCAATAACGGCCTTAGTACTGGACTTCGATGTCCAAATTATACATCCCCCATATCAGATTATATCATGCAAACAGAGTTGCCTAGAGGCACTAAAGTACCCAAGTTCACAAAGTTTTCAGGCGAAACTACCGAGTCAACTGTGGAACATATCGCCAGATATTTGACAGAGGCAGGAGACTTAGCAGGGAACGAGTATTTAAGGATCAAATATTTCCCTAGTTCGCTAACAAAGAATGCTTTCATTTGGTTCACTACTTTGCCACCAAATTCGATAGATGCTTGGGCACACTTAGAAAGGTTGTTCCATGAACAATTCTACATGGGTCAAACCAAGATAAGTCTGAAAGAATTGGCCAGTATTAAGAGGAAGTTTACAGAACCAATTGATGATTACTTAAATAGGTTCCGACTGTTGAAATCAAGGTGTTTCACAACAGTCTCAGAGCATGAACTAGTCGAAATGGCTGCGGGTGGTCTAGATTATTCAATTAGGAAGAAACTAGATACTCAATACCTTAGGGATATGGCCCAGTTGGCAGATAGGGTTCGACAAGTCGAACGCTTGAAGGCAGAAAAGGCTAAGGCAAATAAAAACTATAAAAAGGAAAGGGTAGCGTACATCGAAGCGAAGGACGCTGATGATGAGTCTTTTAACGACTCATACAACCCTGAAGAAGTCGAAATAGATTTGGCTGAACTGAAGGAAGCGCCACCTTTTGCCTGCAAACTACTCAACCCTGCAAATGGAAAAAACCCAGTAGAAAGCGATAAGAACGATAGATTCCCTAAGAAAACTTACACATTCGACGTCACCAAGTGTGATGAAATATTTGATTTATTAGTAAAAGATGGCCAAATGATACTGCCTCCAAATTCCAAAATTCCTCCGTTAGAACAACGGAAGAAGAGAGGTTTTTGTAAATATCATGGTTTTTTGGGCCATAAAACCTCACAATGTTTTCTTTTCAGGGATTTAATTCAAAATGCTATCAAAATTGGGAGGTTGAAATTTGCTGACAAGACCAAGAGCCACATGAGGGTCGACACAAATCCTCTGAACATTGCTGACGCTAGCCTCTGTGAGCCATTGGATATCAACATGGTAGAGGCATCTGAAGTCGAAGTTACGGAAACTAAAACGGTGTTCAATGGAGAGCAGGCTACTGAAAGCCTAAATGATGATGCAATCTTCAATACTGATGTTGAAGAATCTTCCAAGACAGAAATAACTGAGGGTTCGAGGGGAGAGAACAGCAAGGCCACTGAAGACCTCAGGGTGAAGCTCCAGAAAATCCAGATCTCTGAAGTTCCTCCAGCAGTTGTTAACATGGTCAGCGCCAGACGTCCAGTGTCTGAATTTGGCGAATTGGAGACATGGTTGACAAGGCAAAAGGGGGGCATTGAAATTCCTCCAACAGGAGAAAGCCTCAAGGACTACCTCTGGAATTGCCATGAAAGGAATGGCGGAAAACAATGGATTTGTCCAAGATGTTCGATCATGCTGAATCGAAGGGTCGAAGCTAACTTCGAAAGGGCTCGACGCGAAAGATGGGAACACCCTGGGAGAGAACCAAACCCTCTGCTACAAGTGTACCCAAAGATGGAGGAAAGCTTAGTGGGATTTTTGGTCAGATGTCACAGGGAAAACACTGAAGTTGCACTTTGTCCCAGATGTGGGGCAGTCTATGATGAAATGCTGGCACGATCATTCGAACGTGTGTACTGCTACATGGGTCGAGAAACTCAGGGATTGCGTCCTAACCTATACGGTTTCGACATATGGACCCCAACGAAAAGACCCGATAGCCCACATCCTAGAGCTCGAAGGGTAACATTCAAAGTTCCTGCGGATGTACCCAGGGACAGATGGGTGCAAGCTGGTGCAAGAACCAACAAATGGTGAAGTTGGGACCAAGGAGGAAGGACTGCAATGGCATATAGGAAGCAATTCCAAAAACCAAATCGAGAGATGTATCGATTGGAGAATTACAAAGGAAAAAATCCTATGTCCCGATCCCAGTGGAGAAGGCACCAGAGAATGAAAAAAGCTCAAAGGGAATATAGGCCAAGAGAAGCTGGAGAGTCTAGTAGCAACCAAGTCCCACATCAGGGGGCAAAGTCAAGCAAACCTCCGGTGGAACGCAGACTATTCGAAGCTGAAAAGATCTTGGATGAAGAAGAAAAGATGCATTCCAGTTCTTGGAAAGAAGAAGATAGAATGACAAATGATTTCGATTCTGATGGGGTGTCATCTATAAACCTCAACTGCAACGTTGTGTCTGTGCTCCCTCATGAGTTTAATCAGGAAACTGAAGTTGAAGACTGCGAAGAGGCTGATATCGAAGAAATGGCGAAACACAGACCTGTGTGTTACTATGTGCTAAATAATGGTGCAGTTGAAGAACAGAACGCTTTCTTCGAGAGGCCCGATGAAGGTATGCGAAATCACTTGAAACCACTCTATATAAGGGCTAAAATTGAAAATGTTGGCATTAATAAAGTCCTAGTCGATGGGGGGGCAGCAGTGAACCTAATGCCCCAATACATGCTGAAAAGAATTGGTATGTTCGATACTGATATAAGGCCACACAACATGGTTTTATCTAACTACGAAGGCAAGATAGGACAAACACTAGGAGTTGTTCAGGTGAATTTAACCGTGGGATCAGTCACGAGGCCAACTATGTTTATGATTATACCAGCAAAAGCAAACTACAACCTTTTGCTTGGGAGAGAGTGGATCCATGGAGTTGCAGCTGTGCCTTCAACAATGCATCAGAGGGTAACCATTTGAAGAGAAGATGGTATTGTCATACCCCAATTTTTGACCATAAGATCCCGCATATCAGGTTTTGTTGAAATTACATCAAGATCATGTGCGAGGTTCTCTTATGCTTCTATCATTTTGAGTTCACCGACAGGGGAATCACCAAACACCCCTTTGTTCGTATTTCTAGTTATTATAGTTATCATGTTTACTAACCATTAATCAAAATACCAAAAATATGTTTTGTTTTCTTAGACAGGAAATGAATCGAGAATACCAAGATTTGTGAGACGATTGTTTCACGGTCCAAAATCAAAGATTCAAGTCTACGTCAGGTTTAAAGTTTCAATTTTTATTTTTGTTTACCGTCAATTTAGTTCCTATTATTTAAGAAAATGTCAAAAAATATAATCGTTCTTTAGTAGTTTTTGTTCTAAATGTCAAATTTTAGTTTTTCATTCTAGTGGAATTGATTTTTTTTAATTGAAATTTAAAATCAGTTTTAATATTCTCTTTTCCATTTAATTTTTAGTTTATTTTCTATTTTTGCCACTGACCAGCTTTTTAGTTTTATTCCTTTTAGTTTTAATCAAATAGATAGGTGGAGAAAATTACAAGTGGGGACCTCAACAAAAGCAAGTCACGATTTCTACAATAGACTTCTCACGTTTCCAGCAAACTCAAAGTTTTATCCAAAATTCATCACAAATTGCTCACACTTTCCTTGCTCAAAAACCAGAATTTCAACTTCTAATCTCAACCATCCATTTCAAATTATCAATGGTCCACAATCAGTTTCACAAGTCACACGTTTTCCTCTCATGCTGCAGCAAATTCCAAAAACCAGTCACGTATTTCATCACCCTATGATTCTTCACACGCTTCAGCAAGAATTCACACGTATTTCAGATACAAATTTCACCTATAAATAAACAAGCTCAGTAGCAGAAAAAAGGGAGGAGAAAAATGTAGTGTTATGCTGCTAAATTCAATTTCAAATCTCTCCCAAATTCCTTTCAAACCTTCTTGTATCTCTAATTCTTATGCTCACCGAAACTCATGAGAGGTTCAATTCATGAACTCTCTCTGAGCTTTTGTTGAAGTTAAACCAACAGTGGCAACAAATCGTTAACATCCCAATTTACGTCCAAACAGCTTCAAATCTCCATTCATCTTCAATAAAACACCAAACCTTCACGAAGACAGTTCGTTTTGCTTAAAGATTCCTCAGCAAAGTCAGCAAATGGTAAGTCCCTTCATCAGAAGTGACAGTTTGCATCCAGTTCCTTTTCTCAAGCTATGTCCTTGATTAAAGAAGAAGTTGATCCCTATTCTTAGCGGCAGCTTATTATTCTCAGTAGCTCATCGTTAACTATTGAGGCGGTAATTCAATTTTCTCCTACCTTCAACTATTGAGTTGGTAGCTCACCTTCAGTGGAACGTTGGTGTATTACATCTCTTTCATCGTCAGTGGTACGTCGATGAAATATCCCTTTTTATATCATCAGTGGTACGGTGGTATATCTCTTCATGCCTTTAGTGGAACGTTGGTATGTGTTATCGTCAATGGTACGGCGGTACATCTCTTCATCGTCATTGGTACGTCGATGAATTTCTCTTTAATACCTTCAGTGGAACGTTGGTATGTGTTATCGTCAGTGGTACGGCGGTACATCTCTTTCATCGTCAATGGTACGTCGATGAAATATCCCTTTTTATATCATCAGTGGTACGGTGGTATATCTCTCCATGCCTTCAATGGAACGTTGGTATGTGTTATCGTCAGTGGTACGGCGGTACATCTCTTTCATCGTCAATGGTACGTCGATGAAATATCTCTTTTTATATCATCAGTGGTACGGTGGTATATCTCTTCATGCCTTCAGTGGAACGTGGGTATGTGTTATCGTCAGTGGTACGGCGGTACATCTCTTTCATCGTCAGTGGTACGTCGATGAATTATCTCTTTTATATCATCAGTGGTACGGTGGTATATCTCTTTAATACCTTCAGTGGAACGTTGGTATGTGTTATCGTCAGTGGTACGGCGGTACATCTCTTTCATCGTCAGTGGTACGTCGATGAATCTCTCTTTAATACCTTCAGTGGAACGTTGGTATGTGTTATCGTCAGTGGTACGGCGGTACATCTCTTTCATCGTCAGTGGTACGTCGATGAATTATCTCTTTTTTATATCATCAATGGTACGGTGGTATATCTCTTCATGCCTTCAGTGGAACGTTGGTATGTGTTATCGTCAGTGGTACGACGGTACATCTCTTTCACCGTCAGTGGTACGTCGATGAATTATCTCTTTTATATCATCAGTGGTACGGTGGTATATTTCTTCATACCTTCAGTGGAACGTTGGTATGTGTTATCGTCAGTGGTACAACGGTACATCTTTTTCATCGTCAGTGGTACGTCGATGAATTATTTCTTTTTATATCATCAGTGGTACGGTGGTATATCTCTTCATACCTTCAGTGGAACGTTGGTATGTGTTATCGTCAGTGGTACGGCGGTACATCTCTTTCATCGTCAGTGGTACGTCGATGAATTATCTCTTTTTATATCATCAGTGGTACGGTGGTATACCTCTTTTTACCATCAGTGGAACGTTGGTATGTGTTATCGTCAGTGGTACGGCGATACATCTCTTCATATCATCAGTGGTACGATGGTGTGTTAACGGAAGATTGGCATTCTGATTCAGGATGCATACTTTCTCATCCTCAGTGAAAGAGGATACCCCATTTTCTCACCTCCAGCGAAAGGTGATGCTTTAACCTCTCTGGTGCGAAATGTTTTCCCCAGAGAAGTTTCTTTTCCCACAAAAGTTTCGTCTCTCTAACAAAGTCTTGCCTTCCCTAGTGGAGTTATGCCAACAAAACATTTGTTTCCGCAGTGGAGTTCCTTCTTTTCTCCCCGGTGTTGCCATGTTTTATCCTCATCATATGCATTCATTAAACATTGCATAGCATCTTAGGTTCAAAAATTGTGTTTTATATATTTAAGTCTCTTCGATTTTGTCAAAACGAAGATTTCCAATCATCGTATCTCCAAATCGAAGAAACTTAAATAGGGGCATCTGTCATACCCCAATTTTTGACCCTAAGATCCCGCATATCAGGTTTTGTTGAAATTACATCAAGATCATGTGCGAGGTTCTCTTATGCTTCTATCATTTTGAGTTCACCGACAGGGGAATCACCAAACACCCCTTTGTTCGTATTTCTAGTTATTATAGTTATCATGTTTACTAACCATTAATCAAAATACCAAAAATATGTTTTGTTTTCTTAGACAGGAAATGAATCGAGAATACCAAGATTTGTGAGACGATTGTTTCACGGTCCAAAATCAAAGATTCAAGTCTACGTCACATTTAAAGTTTCAATTTTTATTTTAGTTTACCGTCAATTTAGTTCCTATTATTTAAGAAAAAGTCAAAAAATATAATCGTTCTTTAGTAGTTTTTGTTCTAAATGTCAAATTTTAGTTTTTCATTCTAGTGGAATTGATTTTTTTAATTGAAATTTAAAATCAGTTTTAATATTCTCTTTTCCATTTAATTTTTAGTTTATTTTCTATTTTTGCCACTGACCAGCTTTTTAGTTTTATTCCTTTTAGTTTTAATCAAATAGATAGGTGGAGAAAATTACAAGTGGGGACCTCAACAAAAGCAAGTCACGATTTCTACAATAGACTTCTCACGTTTCCAGCAAACTCAAAGTTTTATCCAAAATTCATCACAAATTGCTCACACTTTCCTTGCTCAAAAACCAGAATTTCAACTTCTAATCTCAACCATCCATTTCAAATTATCAATGGTCCACAATCAGTTTCACAAGTCACACGTTTTCCTCTCATGCTGCAGCAAATTCCAAAAACCAGTCACGTATTTCATCACCCTATGATTATTCACACGCTTCAGCAAGAATTCACACGTATTTCAGATACAAATTTCACCTATAAATAAACAAGCTCAGTAGCAGAAAAAAGGGAGGAGAAAAATGTAGTGTTATGCTGCTAAATTCAATTTCAAATCTCTCCCAAATTCCTTTCAAACCTTCTTGTATCTCTAATTCTTATGCTCACCGAAACTCATGAGAGGTTCAATTCATGAACTCTCTCTGAGCTTTTGTTGAAGTTAAACCAACAGTGGCAACAAATCGTTAACATCCCAATTTACGTCCAAACAGCTTCAAATCTCCATTCATCTTCAATAAAACACCAAACCTTCACGAAGACAGTTCGTTTTGCTTAAAGATTCCTCAGCAAAGTCAGCAAATGGTAAGTCCCTTCATCAGAAGTGACAGTTTGCATCCAGTTCCTTTTCTCAAGCTATGTCCTTGATTAAAGAAGAAGTTGATCCCTATTCTTAGCGGCAGCTTATTATTCTCAGTAGCTCATCGTTAACTATTGAGGCGGTAATTCAATTTTCTCCTACCTTCAACTATTGAGTTGGTAGCTCACCTTCAGTGGAACGTTGGTGTATTACATCTCTTTCATCGTCAGTGGTACGTCGATGAAATATCCCTTTTTATATCATCAGTGGTACGGTGGTATATCTCTTCATGCCTTTAGTGGAACGTTGGTATGTGTTATCGTCAATGGTACGGCGGTACATCTCTTCATCGTCATTGGTACGTCGATGAATTTCTCTTTAATACCTTCAGTGGAACGTTGGTATGTGTTATCGTCAGTGGTACGGCGGTACATCTCTTTCATCGTCAATGGTACGTCGATGAAATATCCCTTTTTATATCATCAGTGGTACGGTGGTATATCTCTCCATGCCTTCAATGGAACGTTGGTATGTGTTATCGTCAGTGGTACGGCGGTACATCTCTTTCATCGTCAATGGTACGTCGATGAAATATCTCTTTTTATATCATCAGTGGTACGGTGGTATATCTCTTCATGCCTTCAGTGGAACGTGGGTATGTGTTATCGTCAGTGGTACGGCGGTACATCTCTTTCATCGTCAGTGGTACGTCGATGAATTATCTCTTTTATATCATCAGTGGTACGGTGGTATATCTCTTTAATACCTTCAGTGGAACGTTGGTATGTGTTATCGTCAGTGGTACGGCGGTACATCTCTTTCATCGTCAGTGGTACGTCGATGAATCTCTCTTTAATACCTTCAGTGGAACGTTGGTATGTGTTATCGTCAGTGGTACGGCGGTACATCTCTTTCATCGTCAGTGGTACGTCGATGAATTATCTCTTTTTTATATCATCAATGGTACGGTGGTATATCTCTTCATGCCTTCAGTGGAACGTTGGTATGTGTTATCGTCAGTGGTACGACGGTACATCTCTTTCACCGTCAGTGGTACGTCGATGAATTATCTCTTTTATATCATCAGTGGTACGGTGGTATATTTCTTCATACCTTCAGTGGAACGTTGGTATGTGTTATCGTCAGTGGTACAACGGTACATCTTTTTCATCGTCAGTGGTACGTCGATGAATTATTTCTTTTTATATCATCAGTGGTACGGTGGTATATCTCTTCATACCTTCAGTGGAACGTTGGTATGTGTTATCGTCAGTGGTACGGCGGTACATCTCTTTCATCGTCAGTGGTACGTCGATGAATTATCTCTTTTTATATCATCAGTGGTACGGTGGTATACCTCTTTTTACCATCAGTGGAACGTTGGTATGTGTTATCGTCAGTGGTACGGCGATACATCTCTTCATATCATCAGTGGTACGATGGTGTGTTAACGGAAGATTGGCATTCTGATTCAGGATGCATACTTTCTCATCCTCAGTGAAAGAGGATACCCCATTTTCTCACCTCCAGCGAAAGGTGATGCTTTAACCTCTCTGGTGCGAAATGTTTTCCCCAGAGAAGTTTCTTTTCCCACAAAAGTTTCGTCTCTCTAACAAAGTCTTGCCTTCCCTAGTGGAGTTATGCCAACAAAACATTTGTTTCCGCAGTGGAGTTCCTTCTTTTCTCCCCGGTGTTGCCATGTTTTATCCTCATCATATGCATTCATTAAACATTGCATAGCATCTTAGGTTCAAAAATTGTGTTTTATATATTTAAGTCTCTTCGATTTTGTCAAAACGAAGATTTCCAATCATCGTATCTCCAAATCGAAGAAACTTAAATAGGGGCATCTGTCATACCCCAATTTTTGACCCTAAGATCCCGCATATCAGGTTTTGTTGAAATTACATCAAGATCATGTGCGAGGTTCTCTTATGCTTCTATCATTTTGAGTTCACCGACAGGGGAATCACCAAACACCCCTTTGTTCGTATTTCTAGTTATTATAGTTATCATGTTTACTAACCATTAATCAAAATACCAAAAATATGTTTTGTTTTCTTAGACAGGAAATGAATCGAGAATACCAAGATTTGTGAGACGATTGTTTCACGGTCCAAAATCAAAGATTCAAGTCTACGTCACATTTAAAGTTTCAATTTTTATTTTAGTTTACCGTCAATTTAGTTCCTATTATTTAAGAAAAAGTCAAAAAATATAATCGTTCTTTAGTAGTTTTTGTTCTAAATGTCAAATTTTAGTTTTTCATTCTAGTGGAATTGATTTTTTTAATTGAAATTTAAAATCAGTTTTAATATTCTCTTTTCCATTTAATTTTTAGTTTATTTTCTATTTTTGCCACTGACCAGCTTTTTAGTTTTATTCCTTTTAGTTTTAATCAAATAGATAGGTGGAGAAAATTACAAGTGGGGACCTCAACAAAAGCAAGTCACGATTTCTACAATAGACTTCTCACGTTTCCAGCAAACTCAAAGTTTTATCCAAAATTCATCACAAATTGCTCACACTTTCCTTGCTCAAAAACCAGAATTTCAACTTCTAATCTCAACCATCCATTTCAAATTATCAATGGTCCACAATCAGTTTCACAAGTCACACGTTTTCCTCTCATGCTGCAGCAAATTCCAAAAACCAGTCACGTATTTCATCACCCTATGATTATTCACACGCTTCAGCAAGAATTCACACGTATTTCAGATACAAATTTCACCTATAAATAAACAAGCTCAGTAGCAGAAAAAAGGGAGGAGAAAAATGTAGTGTTATGCTGCTAAATTCAATTTCAAATCTCTCCCAAATTCCTTTCAAACCTTCTTGTATCTCTAATTCTTATGCTCACCGAAACTCATGAGAGGTTCAATTCATGAACTCTCTCTGAGCTTTTGTTGAAGTTAAACCAACAGTGGCAACAAATCGTTAACATCCCAATTTACGTCCAAACAGCTTCAAATCTCCATTCATCTTCAATAAAACACCAAACCTTCACGAAGACAGTTCGTTTTGCTTAAAGATTCCTCAGCAAAGTCAGCAAATGGTAAGTCCCTTCATCAGAAGTGACAGTTTGCATCCAGTTCCTTTTCTCAAGCTATGTCCTTGATTAAAGAAGAAGTTGATCCCTATTCTTAGCGGCAGCTTATTATTCTCAGTAGCTCATCGTTAACTATTGAGGCGGTAATTCAATTTTCTCCTACCTTCAACTATTGAGTTGGTAGCTCACCTTCAGTGGAACGTTGGTGTATTACATCTCTTTCATCGTCAGTGGTACGTCGATGAAATATCCCTTTTTATATCATCAGTGGTACGGTGGTATATCTCTTCATGCCTTTAGTGGAACGTTGGTATGTGTTATCGTCAATGGTACGGCGGTACATCTCTTCATCGTCATTGGTACGTCGATGAATTTCTCTTTAATACCTTCAGTGGAACGTTGGTATGTGTTATCGTCAGTGGTACGGCGGTACATCTCTTTCATCGTCAATGGTACGTCGATGAAATATCCCTTTTTATATCATCAGTGGTACGGTGGTATATCTCTCCATGCCTTCAATGGAACGTTGGTATGTGTTATCGTCAGTGGTACGGCGGTACATCTCTTTCATCGTCAATGGTACGTCGATGAAATATCTCTTTTTATATCATCAGTGGTACGGTGGTATATCTCTTCATGCCTTCAGTGGAACGTGGGTATGTGTTATCGTCAGTGGTACGGCGGTACATCTCTTTCATCGTCAGTGGTACGTCGATGAATTATCTCTTTTATATCATCAGTGGTACGGTGGTATATCTCTTTAATACCTTCAGTGGAACGTTGGTATGTGTTATCGTCAGTGGTACGGCGGTACATCTCTTTCATCGTCAGTGGTACGTCGATGAATCTCTCTTTAATACCTTCAGTGGAACGTTGGTATGTGTTATCGTCAGTGGTACGGCGGTACATCTCTTTCATCGTCAGTGGTACGTCGATGAATTATCTCTTTTTTATATCATCAATGGTACGGTGGTATATCTCTTCATGCCTTCAGTGGAACGTTGGTATGTGTTATCGTCAGTGGTACGACGGTACATCTCTTTCACCGTCAGTGGTACGTCGATGAATTATCTCTTTTATATCATCAGTGGTACGGTGGTATATTTCTTCATACCTTCAGTGGAACGTTGGTATGTGTTATCGTCAGTGGTACAACGGTACATCTTTTTCATCGTCAGTGGTACGTCGATGAATTATTTCTTTTTATATCATCAGTGGTACGGTGGTATATCTCTTCATACCTTCAGTGGAACGTTGGTATGTGTTATCGTCAGTGGTACGGCGGTACATCTCTTTCATCGTCAGTGGTACGTCGATGAATTATCTCTTTTTATATCATCAGTGGTACGGTGGTATACCTCTTTTTACCATCAGTGGAACGTTGGTATGTGTTATCGTCAGTGGTACGGCGATACATCTCTTCATATCATCAGTGGTACGATGGTGTGTTAACGGAAGATTGGCATTCTGATTCAGGATGCATACTTTCTCATCCTCAGTGAAAGAGGATACCCCATTTTCTCACCTCCAGCGAAAGGTGATGCTTTAACCTCTCTGGTGCGAAATGTTTTCCCCAGAGAAGTTTCTTTTCCCACAAAAGTTTCGTCTCTCTAACAAAGTCTTGCCTTCCCTAGTGGAGTTATGCCAACAAAACATTTGTTTCCGCAGTGGAGTTCCTTCTTTTCTCCCCGGTGTTGCCATGTTTTATCCTCATCATATGCATTCATTAAACATTGCATAGCATCTTAGGTTCAAAAATTGTGTTTTATATATTTAAGTCTCTTCGATTTTGTCAAAACGAAGATTTCCAATCATCGTATCTCCAAATCGAAGAAACTTAAATAGGGGCATCTGTCATACCCCAATTTTTGACCCTAAGATCCCGCATATCAGGTTTTGTTGAAATTACATCAAGATCATGTGCGAGGTTCTCTTATGCTTCTATCATTTTGAGTTCACCGACAGGGGAATCACCAAACACCCCTTTGTTCGTATTTCTAGTTATTATAGTTATCATGTTTACTAACCATTAATCAAAATACCAAAAATATGTTTTGTTTTCTTAGACAGGAAATGAATCGAGAATACCAAGATTTGTGAGACGATTGTTTCACGGTCCAAAATCAAAGATTCAAGTCTACGTCACATTTAAAGTTTCAATTTTTATTTTAGTTTACCGTCAATTTAGTTCCTATTATTTAAGAAAAAGTCAAAAAATATAATCGTTCTTTAGTAGTTTTTGTTCTAAATGTCAAATTTTAGTTTTTCATTCTAGTGGAATTGATTTTTTTAATTGAAATTTAAAATCAGTTTTAATATTCTCTTTTCCATTTAATTTTTAGTTTATTTTCTATTTTTGCCACTGACCAGCTTTTTAGTTTTATTCCTTTTAGTTTTAATCAAATAGATAGGTGGAGAAAATTACAAGTGGGGACCTCAACAAAAGCAAGTCACGATTTCTACAATAGACTTCTCACGTTTCCAGCAAACTCAAAGTTTTATCCAAAATTCATCACAAATTGCTCACACTTTCCTTGCTCAAAAACCAGAATTTCAACTTCTAATCTCAACCATCCATTTCAAATTATCAATGGTCCACAATCAGTTTCACAAGTCACACGTTTTCCTCTCATGCTGCAGCAAATTCCAAAAACCAGTCACGTATTTCATCACCCTATGATTATTCACACGCTTCAGCAAGAATTCACACGTATTTCAGATACAAATTTCACCTATAAATAAACAAGCTCAGTAGCAGAAAAAAGGGAGGAGAAAAATGTAGTGTTATGCTGCTAAATTCAATTTCAAATCTCTCCCAAATTCCTTTCAAACCTTCTTGTATCTCTAATTCTTATGCTCACCGAAACTCATGAGAGGTTCAATTCATGAACTCTCTCTGAGCTTTTGTTGAAGTTAAACCAACAGTGGCAACAAATCGTTAACATCCCAATTCACGTCCAAACAGCTTCAAATCTCCATTCATCTTCAATAAAACACCAAACCTGCAAAAAGCTTCACTAAACCGTAGCTTTCATCATCTTCATCAAACAACCTTCATAAACATTCCTCCAACCATAACAATAAAACTTCATTACCTGACAAACTCACAAACTCAGAAACAATACCTCTCAACTCACCGTTTAAACCAAAACGCAGCTCACTGAGAATCGTTACTACATCAAAACCGGCGCCACCACCAAGCCTTTACCATACTGTTCACGATACCTTCAACCATTCAACCAAAACCTAAACCATAATCAATTCACGACGTCATCAACTTCTCCCCGCGATTCAGAACCAAATCTTCAATCACCGACTCAAAATCGAAACCGGAATCATCATCCACATACACGAACCGAGTCAAGCACCACGTTCAAACCACACAATCGTACATCATCATCTTCATCATCATCAACATCTTACGTCAGCACCGTCATCATCGACATCACCACCACCGATCCAAACCATCACGCAGTGCCACAACAATATCCACCCTGACGAAGTTGTTGAATCGGAATGGAAGTAGAAAGAGTTCGGCCGAGATTGAGTAGAGATGTGAGTTTTATGATTTGTTTTCGTTCATTTTTTGATGGAAGAAACAGAGGAGAGGAACGTGAGAACAAGCGTGGAAAAGAAAAGTTGAAGAGGAGGCTGTTGGTTCAATTTTGGTAGGGTTTTTGTAAATGGATTTGTGCTTCAATTGTTGATGTGGGCTCATCTGGTTACAAAGCCCAATCCAAATTTCTATCAGCACCCAGAATCAATCCCTGCACCCCTGGCCTGGGTTTGTTATTTGTATCGGGCCTGATATGTGAAAGCCTAGTGGATTTTCTATGCAGCACCATTTTAACAGTTACACCTCTCTTTTCTTTGATTTCTTTTATTAGTTTTATTTTAATTGATATAAAATATATATACATATATATTATAATTTTCAAAACTAAAAAATATATTAGTATTAGTTTTTTATCATATATCAAAATATTAAAATTTGTTTTAAATTTCTTTTTATGGATTTAATACTTGATGACCCATTTGGTGAGAGTTTGTGATAATTTTTCAATATATCTCTCTTCTTCTACTCCATTCTTTTTTCTTTGAATTGCAAGTTAGAGGCCTAATTTCTCTCTAATTTCATTGGACTTAGGGCGTCGATAGGATGAAAATCCGAATCCGCAATATTAAGTGATTGAAATTATGGATGAAAGGAGCTTTTGGAGGTGGTTCCATCTTTTATTTCTTTTTCTTTTGATCGATGAAAGTCTTTGATACCTTGAGAATTCTTATGGATTCTTGGTAAAGGCGAGATCGCTCCCTATTTTCTTTTCGTGCGGTATTGCTTTCGGAGAGCGATCTACATATCGTTTCTCTCGCATGCATTAGCACATAAAGTTTTGACCGGCCTCGTTGTAGGGTGATTTCTACATAAATCACTTGGCGATCTGCTTAACATAGCGCAATATTTCGTGTCCCGAATCAAAAAGATCAAATATGGAAGAGAATTGTATGCGGTTGATTTAAGACTTATGGAGGTTTATCGTGTAGTCGCTATGATTTTATCAAGCTTCTGATAAATTTCTATTGAATTTAAATCCGAGTACATCCTTCACTCACCATCGATCTTAATTACTAACTTTGATAACATACTTGACAAGTTTCAAGATGGTTATCTTTAACATCTAACAATTGACTTTAATTTCCGCAATTTATTATATCGCTCTTTTATTTTACGCTTTATTGCTTTATTTTATCATTTCATCATATTTACATTCCGCCATTTTTTCTTTGTCCATTTGGACGTTTATAATTCCGCTATTTTCTCTTTGTCCACTTGGACATATGTTTATGTTTCTGCTATTTTTCTTTTGGACCATACTTTACTTTTATGCTAAAACACTAATAAACAACAAAAATCTAAAAAACACTTAAGGCTCTCTTTCGGACTATTGGTTACTATCCTGAGCATTTTGGAGATTCGGACTTATGGACTTAGGACCTCTGGACCCTTACTCTGTTGTTACTCTGCTGTTATTCTGTCTGTCTGGCATTGGATTGTTGTCTGTTTATTTGTGCAGGTATTTCCTTGAAAGCCCTTGATGGTTAATTCCAAGGCATTGATATAAGGATTTTACCCGAAAACAGCCGTTACTCTGCCCGATGTCCGTCAGAATTTTAATGTGCTTAATGCGAAATGGTGCTAAGATAATAAGTTCATCTGGATCCCCAAGTGATAATGTTGGTTTAGTATTGATATTCCAAAGGATGGGAAATCTACCTTGACTCACAATGTCAAGTGTTGGCTTCTTATTTCGGTTAGACCGTTTCTTTCCTTAGCTTTTATTTTACGCAATAGGATAGACTCTTCATCTCCTCCCATTCTTAAATTTTCAAAATCTTCTCCCTTTTTCAAAAACCTTCTTATGTTTGCAAACCTTTTCAAAGCCTTTTTCTTAAAAAATATCTTTTGCCCTTAGTGGCCTTTTCCTCTTTTTCTTCAAAAGTTTAGACACTGTTAATTGTCGAAACGAGTGGTTATACCCCACGATTTTGAAATTGATTGATATAATGAGATCTTTTCCGCGTGAGAGAGCTAGTGGCATACTCGTCGATTTTATCCGAGTTGGAGCCCTTCTTTCATTAGCGATGCAAAGAACTCGTTTGTTCTCATGCTCAAGATCAATGGCTGAGTATTTCTCTCCAACGATGATAAAGTGTTTATTCGTTTTAAAAATGTTTTCCCTTTTAAGCGGAACTACATTAGCTCTGACTTCTCCATTGCACCGAGGAGGTATGTAGGCCCAAGGCTTAACGTCTTGCCGAGCTTATTTTAAAAATAAAACAAACCCTTTTTTAGCACACACGACACAGATTTTCAAAAAGGTTCCTGTGGAGTACCACATATATGAGGGGTGCTTAAAACCTTCCCCTTATATAATCAACACCCGTACCTGAGATCTCTTTCTTGTTTTAAAAACAAAACTTTGGGTTTTTTGTTCTTTTCCCTTTTCCTTTGAAAAAATAAAGCGCGGTGGCGATTTCAAACGGAATATTGATTCGAGTCAATCCCATGGCTTCGATATCAGATTTTCCCCGCTACAGAAAAATGGCGACTTCACTGGGGATCCAGTTTTAAGTGTGTTAAGCCTATTTTTGTTTATCTGTGTGTTTTACTTGTATATATTGTTGTGTGCTTTGTTTGTTTATCTTCTTTTTTTTTCTTTTTGGTGCTCGATGGTTCCTCTGTGATGAGATAAAGTTCTAACCCGGACTTTGGTGAGTAACTTGAGATAGGAGGTGGTAAGACCAATAGTCGCATGTCAGGAGCAATCCTTAACATGAACGTCATATGGTGGAACCCTAATCAGTGGAGGCCTCATGGAAGGTAGTAGAGGTTGTTACGAATCATCGTGATAACACTATTACTTTCAATATTGAGTGTCCGTAGAAGCTGAATGGCCTAGAACCTTTTTAACCCATCTAAGCCTTTTTAGGATGTAGCGCAGAAACAAGATCAAGTACCAATTTGAGCTTGTTGTCATGCGATGCTACGCTCAGACGAGGTCTTTTTAGGCATATTATTGGCGCCCATGAGCAATTGTGCATGCCGGTAATATCCGATAGAAGATTGAAAACTCTGGGAACCTTTGTAGAACCCGATCGGCAGGTACAAAATTCCTTAGATCATACCTTTTGGGGTGGTTGGACCCATGGCTCCATGCTCGTGACGTCGAACCTTTGAACTATGATCTTATGTGACCTTGCGTACTCTTGGTTGTGGTTGATGCATAAACCATTCATTCATGCATCCATGAAAACTCTTTTTCTTTTGATTTTCAAGGAACTTAGAGGTCTTTCCTTGTAAACATCATAAGTTTCATCAAACTCAATGGATCTTGGGTGTTGATGGAGTGAAAATTCTAATCCACCAAAATGGATGATTGATTTTGATGATAACTTAATCGAAGCTTTAGTCCAATGTTGAGTGTTTTCAAGTTAATATCTCAAGTTCCTTGAAACTCAAATAAAAAAAAACAAATTATTTGCATTGCATGCATCATTCTGCATTTGGTCCTGCTCTCTAAAGAAGTTTTTTCCCGAGCCTTATTTCCTTTCTCCTGGTATCATCAGTACAACACTCGTGCTAAGAAGAAATGGAAAGCATCAAGCAAGAGATTCGTGAACTCCGTGAAGAGGTGATTACTCTGAAGGCTGGTATGGAGCATCTGACTACTCTGGTTGAGGCTCTAGTTGCTGCCCAAGTCAATCCTCCTATGATGGAAGAAGGGATGGCAAAGGTCTTTCTTGAAACTCTGAACTCGTTCTTTCCCAAGGGGACAGTAGTCAGTACACCTGTTGACTTCCACAGAGAGGTGGATATGAAAGCGCTTCTAGAAAAGGATGTTCGAAAGGAATGTTTGTTTGAAGAAGGTAACTCAGCTGGTAGTGTGAAGAAGTTTGGTAATGACTTTTCAAAGAAGAGAATCAGGGGAGGAAACAATCATCACCAACATCAGCATGTTTCCTATGTCATTCATGTATCCAATTCAGTTCATGCAGTTCCAGATTATCAGCAGAGTACTCGTCAACGAGCTCCTCCACCGAACGAGCAAAATCAATCTCAAAAAGGGAATTTTGATCCTATCCCCATTACTTACACAGAATTGTACCCTGCTTTGATTTGTAAGAATTTGGTTCAAATAAGGTCACCGCCTCCTGTTCCCGAGAAACTCCCTTGGTGGTACAAAGCTGACGCCACTTGTGCTTTTCATCAGAATGCTCCTGGACATGGCTTAGAGGATTGCTGGCCTCTCAAAAACGAAGTTCAAAGATTAATCCTTGCTGGTATTTTGACTTTCCAAGATGTTGGTTATGATGTTCAAAACAATCCCTTGCCAAAGCATGAATGAATCACTATTGATGGTAGCCTGAAGTTTGAAAGATGTTTCCTTCAGCACAAACCCAGATGGAGAGAGTCTTCTCAATTTTTAGAATTCTTACTGACTTTCATTTGTAATATTTCTTGTTTTTCAATGCATTGTTTGCATGTAGAAACTTGTTTGTTTTTGAATGTTAATGCTAATGCAATGATAATGTTTGTCTTGAAGTAATCCATTCGCTTCACTCATGTTTATTTGTTTTTATGAATTATGATACCAATTGCTTTTTCCAAACTCTTGCTTACGCAAAGATT
Source organism: Vicia villosa (assembly GCF_029867415.1). Classification (NCBI taxonomy): domain Eukaryota; kingdom Viridiplantae; phylum Streptophyta; class Magnoliopsida; order Fabales; family Fabaceae; genus Vicia; species Vicia villosa. The sequence goes on from NC_081182.1 coordinate 145,248,859, forward strand.
GGAGGCAGGATGATGATCTGAAAACGCAAAATTTCTGGTTGCATGCTTTTGAATAAAACCCTGCTGATGATGTACAGGCATTGTTTCAAATTCCCAAACACCGGAGATATAAGGAAGATAATCCCTTGTTAACCCCTTTGAGCCTTGAAGTAGGAGTTTCTTTTCTAAACGAAAAAACCCTAATTTTTAACCTGGGGCAGGGTAGTCTTCAGTTAATTTGACCGAGTGTTCGTATTTCAAAAAGGATTGTGCATCCAAAGGTCAAGCATGTCATATCCACATCAAAGGATGGATCATGGGAAACCACAATGGTTATTCCCCGCGCATCAAAAGGCTGGAAAATGTGAAACCACAATGGTTATCCTTCATCCGCCAAGAAATGAGGCAGTCACAACCCTCTCAACAAGTCAAGACAAAGTCAATGTCACACGATTTGTTCAAATCAAAAGAATAAAAGGGAAAGGAAAAAGAAAGAAGAAGAAAAAAAGCTCGCTAAGTCAGAAACTTGAAAATAAATGACTTAGGCAAAAGTTAGAGCATCCCGCTGGACGACCAATTCAAAAGAATTAGTCCAGGCAAAAGTTAGGGAAAATAAAAAATAAAAAAAAAAAGCGAAAAAGTGAAAAGAAAGGACTACAAAGCAAAAGTCCTCAAAAATGAACAAATCTGTGTGAATACAAAAATGAAGACAAAAGGGTGACTGCTACTCCAAGAAAGCTTCATCAGGTCCTTAATGGCACAAAATCCTTTTGAGAGATGAATACTCGTGTTAAGTTAACTGAACATAGGACTGGAGAACATCACGAAGATGGGGTGGGCTAAATAAACTTTGAGCCTAAAAATCTTTTTTTCTGAAAACCGTGAACCAGGCCACGTTACAACCCTCAAAAGTCCTAATTGAAGCAGGGTTTATTTCGAAAGCATACTTAAACAAGAAAGCGTTCCTGACTCCTATCGGTTATGCTGAAAACTTGTGTTGGTATCATATGCATACAAAAAATCAATGTCATCTCTTAACTAGTGATTCATTCACAAGGTTTTGTGACATCTTTTTAAAAAACTTCAAGACTTACATAATTGTTGCATTTTCATTATCATTCTCAGAATAAACAATTTGTCTGCTTGTAAACATTTGTTTGACATCCAGGAAGTTTACATCTGATTATCAGTAGAAAACTAAAACTTTGCCAAGGGCATGTTGTTTTCCCAGTATAATGCTTTTGCAAGTTTGATTGCCATCATGGGGCAAATCTCGAAGACTTTGTCGAGTAAAAGAATGTGCCAAGTTTAGTCAATCTGGGGCAGCTACGTCGAGATTTGACAAATCTCTCCAAAAATCTGTTGATCTGGGGCAGATTATTCCAAGTCTGCATGACGCCAAGGATCTCTATGAACCTTTTTGAGGTAGTTTCCTTTCATAGACCATGTAATCTGGGGCAAGTTGTGAATCCGAAGTTACCTTGATCACCTCATTAGCTTGAAGTACAAAGGTTGTTGCCATGATCAATCCAGAGTATGTCACTCTCTACCAAGAAGTTTTGAGACAACGGTTGACTGTTGGGTTTTCTTTCTCACCTTGTGTTGAGTTTTGAACTAAAATCCCCCGCATGTTAACTTGTTTGCTTTGATGTTAACTTCTTAGTTCCTCTGCAAGTTCGGAATGGTGATTTTCTCCAAAGAAATTTTCTCTGATTTCCCATAATAGAGCTTGATGTGTTGTCCAATCTTTTTGATAAGAAGAAGATGATATGTAAACTCCTCACAGAGATTGATTAATCCTCAGTTGAATTTATTCCTCAAGGAGCAAAGCTTTGTTTGACCGTTTCTATCCAGTTTGTTCTTGGAGTTGAACTTTGGTCTCTTGCAATACTATTTTGAACCTCTCTAGGCTGGGAAACCTAGATTGAGAAGGCATTTATTTTGCACCTCTTGAGGATTTCTTCTTTCCTCAACAATGGAAAATTCATTTGTGATTGATGTTCTTATCAGAGACTGAAATATTTATTCTCCAGCAGTGTTGTTATTGCACTCCCTTGGAATTTGTGCTTGAAAGCAAGGGGCAGGTTTTGACTTTAAGCAACTTATGTTATCCCCATCATGTTTTGGCTGACAACAAGCCTCTTTATTTGAGCAAGTTTGTACGTCTCCACATATCAATCTTATCTTCAAAACAAGCAAAAATCTCCCTCAAAGAGTAAGTTTGTTCACTACTTTTGTTATTCCCAACGGGTCAGTAGACGGCAATCTTCCCCGGAAGATAGTTTGTCCACTTTTGGACTTCCCAAGCAGGTCGACAGTTGACAATCTTCTCCAGAAAATAGCTTGTCCGCTTTCAAAGTTCCCCACCAAAGTCAGCAAATGGCAGTCTCCTCCATTAGAAGACAGTTTGCTCACTTTTTCCTAAGATGGGTCAACGAATGGCAGTCTCTTTCAGCAGAAGACAGTTCGTTCCGCTTAAGGATTTCTCGACAGGGTCGGCAAATGGCAGTCTCTTTCAGTAGAAGACAGTTTGTTCCCTTTGAGATAACGGATGGCAGTCTTCTTCATGAAGACAGTTCGTTTAAGAATTCTTATTTTAAAGTCAGCAAATGGCAGTCTCCTCCATTAGAAGACAGTTTGCTCACTTGTTCCTAAGATGGGTCAACGAATGGCAGTCTCTTTCAGCAGAAGACAGTTCGTTCCGCTTAAGGATTTCTCGACAGGGTCGGCAAATGGCAGTCTCTTTCAGCAGAAGACAGTTTGTTCCCTTTGAGATAACGGATGGCAGTCTTCTTCATGAAGACAGTTCGTTTAAGAATTCTAATTTTAAAGTCAGCAAATGGCAGTCTCCTCCATTAGAAGACAGTTTGCTCACTTTTTCCTAAGATGGGTCGGCAAATGGCAGTCTCTTTCAGCAGAAGACAGTTCGTTCCGCTTGAGGACTTCTCGACAGGGTCGGCAAATGGCAGTCTCTTTCAGCAGAAGACAGTTTGTTCCCTTTGAGATAACGAATGGCAGCCTTATTCACGAAGACAGTTCGTTTTGCTTAAAGATTCCTCAGCAAAGTCAGCAAATGGTAAGTCCCTTCATCAGAAGTGACAGTTTGCATCCAGTTCCTTTTCTCAAGCTATGTCCTTGATTAAAGAAGAAGTTGATCCCTATTCTTAGCGGCAGCTTATTATTCTCAGTAGCTCATCGTTAACTATTGAGGCGGTAATTCAATTTTCTCCTACCTTCAACTATTGAGTTGGTAGCTCACCTTCAGTGGAACGTTGGTGTATTACATCTCTTTCATCGTCAGTGGTACGTCGATGAAATATCCCTTTTTATATCATCAGTGGTACGGTGGTATATCTCTTCATGCCTTCAGTGGAACGTTGGTATGTGTTATCGTCAATGGTACGGCGGTACATCTCTTCATCGTCATTGGTACGTCGATGAATTTCTCTTTAATACCTTCAGTGGAACGTTGGTATGTGTTATCGTCAGTGGTACGGCGGTACATCTCTTTCATCGTCAATGGTACGTCGATGAAATATCCCTTTTTATATCATCAGTGGTACGGTGGTATATTTCTCCATGCCTTCAGTGGAACGTTGGTATGTGTTATCGTCAGTGGTACGGCGGTACATCTCTTTCATCGTCAATGGTACGTCGATGAAATATCTCTTTTTATATCATCAGTGGTACGGTGGTATATCTCTTCATGCCTTCAGTGGAACGTGGGTATGTGTTATCGTCAGTGGTACGGCGGTACATCTCTTTCATCGTCAGTGGTACGTCGATGAATTATCTCTTTTATATCATCAGTGGTACGGTGGTATATCTCTTTAATACCTTCAGTGGAACATTGGTATGTGTTATCGTCAGTGGTACGGCGGTACATCTCTTTCATCGTCAGTGGTACGTCGATGAATCTCTCTTTAATACCTTCAGTGGAACGTTGGTATGTGTTATCGTCAGTGGTACGGCGGTACATCTCTTTCATCGTCAGTGGTACGTCGATGAATTATCTCTTTTTTATATCATCAATGGTACGGTGGTATATCTCTTCATGCCTTCAGTGGAACGTTGGTATGTGTTATCGTCAGTGGTACGACGGTACATCTCTTTCACCGTCAGTGGTACGTCGATGAATTATCTCTTTTATATCATCAGTGGTACGGTGGTATATTTCTTCATACCTTTAGTGGAACGTTGGTATGTGTTATCGTCAGTGGTACAACGGTGCATCTTTTTCATCGTCAGTGGTACGTCGATGAATTATTTCTTTTTATATCATCAGTGGTACGGTGGTATATCTCTTCATACCTTCAGTGGAACGTTGGTATGTGTTATCGTCAGTGGTACGGCGGTACATCTCTTTCATCGTCAGTGGTACGTCGATGAATTATCTCTTTTTATATCATCAGTGGTACGGTGGTATACCTCTTTTTACCATCAGTGGAACGTTGGTATGTGTTATCGTCAGTGGTACGGCGATACATCTCTTCATATCATCAGTGGTACGATGGTGTGTTAACGGAAGATTGGCATTCTGATTCAGGATGCATACTTTCTCATCCTCAGTGAAAGAGGATACCCCATTTTCTCACCTCCAGCGAAAGGTGATGCTTTAACCTCTCTGGTGCGAAATGTTTTCCCCAGAGAAGTTTCTTTTCCCACCAAAGTTTCGTCTCTCTAACAAAGTCTTGCCTTCCCTAGTGGAGTTATGCCAGCAAAACATTTGTTTCCGCAGTGGAGTTCCTTCTTTTCTCCCCGGTGTTGCCATGTTTTATCCTCATCATATGCATTCATTAAACATTGCATAGCATCTTAGGTTCAAAAATTGTGTTTTATATATTTAAGTCTCTTCGATTTTGTCAAAACGAAGATTTCCAATCATCGTATCTCCAAATCGAAGAAACTTAAATAGGGGCATCTGTCATACCCCAATTTTTGACCCTAAGATCCCGCATATCAGCTTTTGTTGAAATTACATCAAGATCATGTGCGAGGTTCTCTTATGCTTCTATCATTTTGAGTTCACCGACAGGGGAATCACCAAACACCCCTTTGTTCGTATTTCTAGTTATTATAGTTATCATGTTTACTAACCATTAATCAAAATACCAAAAATATGTTTTGTTTTCTTAGACAGGAAATGAATCGAGAATACCAAGATTTGTGAGACGATTGTTTCACGGTCCAAAATCAAAGATTCAAGTCTACGTCAGGTTTAAAGTTTCAATTTTTATTTTAGTTTACCGTCAATTTAGTTCCTATTATTTAAGAAAATGTCAAAAAATATAATCGTTCTTTAGTAGTTTTTGTTCTAAATGTCAAATTTTAGTTTTTCATTCTAGTGGAATTGATTTTTTTAATTGAAATTTAAAATCAGTTTTAATATTCTCTTTTCCATTTAATTTTTAGTTTATTTTCTATTTTTGCCACTGACCAGCTTTTTAGTTTTATTCCTTTTAGTTTTAATCAAATAGATAGGTGGAGAAAATTACAAGTGGGGACCTCAACAAAAGCAAGTCACGATTTCTACAATAGACTTCTCACGTTTCCAGCAAACTCAAAGTTTTATCCAAAATTCATCACAAATTGCTCACACTTTCCTTGCTCAAAAACCAGAATTTCAACTTCTAATCTCAACCATCCATTTCAAATTATCAATGGTCCACAATCAGTTTCACAAGTCACACGTTTTCCTCTCATGCTGCAGCAAATTCCAAAAACCAGTCACGTATTTCATCACCCTATGATTCTTCACACGCTTCAGCAAGAATTCACACGTATTTCAGATACAAATTTCACCTATAAATAAACAAGCTCAGTAGCAGAAAAAAGGGAGGAGAAAAATGTAGTGTTATGCTGCTAAATTCAATTTCAAATCTCTCCCAAATTCCTTTCAAACCTTCTTGTATCTCTAATTCTTATGCTCACCGAAACTCATGAGAGGTTCAATTCATGAACTGTTGGAACATTATGAATATATTCCAATATAGGGAGATGAATTGAAAAAGTTAAAGTCCCACATTGATGAATTGAAAAAGTTAAAGTCCCACATTGTATGTTAGTTGAAAAAACTCCTTAGTCCCACATTGCTTAGATTAGAAATCTTGGCTAATTTACTTCATTATATAAGGAAGTCACTTGTTTCATTCCAAAATACACCAAAAACTTATTTTGAGTTTTTCCTTCCTCAATCTCATAACTCTGCGTCTTTCGAATTGTCGAAGCGCCGACTTCTCCCCCTTTCTTTCTACTCGTTGAATTTTCTGAGTACTTTCTTGAATTCTCCTTAGAGAATAATGTTAATTTCTCCTCGTTTGAGTTGAGAAATTATAAGTATAATTTTTTCTTGGATTCTCTTTAGAGAATTATTGAAATTTCTCTTGGTTTGAGAAATTACTACGATTGGTCATTATACCAGATGCTAAGATGGTATGTATACCATATTTGAATGGTCTTAGTACCATCTGAGGGTGTATTTCTAGACCGATTATCTATCGTGCAAGTAGTAATCGTATAGTATAGAACTGGGCTGTTTTATCCTGGAGGCGTCGTGGTTATTAAGAGCTGCTTTGCATAATTTTGGCAGTACCGCGAAACATCTTAAAGAAAGCGTACCGATCCGCGACTCGACCCGGTAATTTCTTTGGTGGCAAAATTGTTAAAATCGTGATCCAACAATTTTAAGACGTTTCGAATTGCCATGGCTATTGAAGAAATTACTGGTACTTCTGCGGATACTTTCTTTGACAAACCGTTCATGTTTGAGAGATGTCACTTCAAATGTTGGCTACAAATGATGATTTTCTTCTTAATGTTGAAAAAGATAGCTAACATTTTGACCGACGACATTTTGTTGCTCCTTTTGGATCAACCGAACAAACTAACGGTAAGAAATCTGTGGATTCAAAAGGAACACATAATAGTGTTGAAGTTGAATCTGCTGCACAGATTAAAGCGAATAATTTACAGCTTAGGAAAGAAATCACTTTATAGAAAGAATGATTATAACATTCTGAATGAAATCGCAAATAATAAGTATGACATTGAAGAGGCTAGAGAACAGAAGAACGATTTTAGAAGCTACGTGAAGTATCAGAGGTAGATGAAAGGTCAGTGAAAATCCAAAATCACAAATTTCGAAAGATTGCTCATGAGATCATCACTAAAGGTATGTACTTATATATACAATTTGAATTTCTTTTATTATTGACAAACTGCCCCTAGTTTGAAAGTTTTTATGAATTATGTTTTGTTAGAAAATAAAATAATTTTTATTTAGAGACTGATTATTCTCATTAAAGAAGAATATCAGAGACATGATTAAATAGAAAAGTCTTGGTTGTTTTAAACAACAAAAATAAATTCGGTGTGGTTCTAAAGCCATATGGCAAATCATTATAGAATTAGAACTGCAATATTGTGAACCGAATTAAGAATGGGAACCCTTCTATGGCCCCAATTGCTCCAACTAGACAACAACCACCACCTCAAAGAAATGACGTTGTTTTCCTTTTGTTTCAACTGTGGAAAACTAAGTCATATGGCTAAGAGATGTAGCATGTAATGCTTGAACTTGGTGTAGCCCGTAATGCACGAGTTAACCTGGCTAATGGAAAATTTATTCATATGATCATTGAAATCAACACAGTTGATGGATCTGATGGTTGGTGGATAAACACATGCGTCTCTCGTCGTGTTCCCTATGATCGTGTTATGTTTAAAACATACACGAATACTAAAGATAAGAAAGTGTTGTTGGAAGATGTCCACACCACTAATTTTGTCGATATTTGAGAAGTGGAACAAGGTCCACCTATGAAAAGACTTCAATCTTGAAGGATGTCATGTATGCTCCCGAGATTATAAAGAATCATGTTTATGTTTTTTCCTTCTTCTAAATAAGGCAAGATTTAGTCAGTTTATTGGGGTAGATTTGTACACCATCATCACAAAGAATGATATTTTTTGTGAATGAAATTGATAAGTTTTAAAAAAACTTTGTAAAGAAATTGAAAATGATTTAGTAAGAATTTGTAGTGATAGGTAATATGTATGATTCTAGTTTATTTAATAATTTTTATAAACTACATGAAATTGTACATGAAACGACTGCTCCATATTCCCCTAAAATGAATGGTAAAGCAGAAACAAAGAATAGAACTTCTACTGAATTTTTTGTTGCAATTATGATGAATTCTGGTGCTGCACCTCACTAGTGGGGGAAATTTTATTGACGGTTTGTTATGTCCTGAATAGAGTTCCCAAGTCAAAGAGTAATATCTCTCCTTATGAGATATTAAAGAAAAGACAACAAAACTTGTCTTATTTGAGAACTTGGGAATGTCTGGCTTATGGCAGAATTCTGGATCCAAAACGAGTTAAACTCGCTAGTAGAGCATATGAATGTGTACTCATTGGATATGCAGCAAACAGTAAGGCATATAGGTTTTATGACCTAAATGCAAAAGTGATCATAGAATCAAAGGATGATGATTTCTAAGAATACGAATTTCCCTTCAAATCGAGAAATAGTGGGGGCACTCAATCGAGTCACATTCTTGTGATAAGAAGCACAGAAAGCAGCAACAATGTAGAAACAGAACTTCGAAGAAGTAAAAGAGTGATAGTTTATAAAGACTATGGGCCTGATTATGTGACTTATAATGTAGAAGAAGATCTAGTAAATATTCAAGAAGCCTTGTCATCTATGGATGCATATTTATGGCAAGAAGTTATAAACAATGAGGTAGAATCTATAGAGTCTAACAAGACCTGGAACTTAGTAGACTTGCCTCCTGGATGCAAACCAATCGGTTGTAAATGGGTTTTGAAAAAGAAACTAAAACCTGATGGAACTATTGATAAATACAAGGCTCGCCTTGTAGCCAAAGGTTTTAGACAAGGAGAAATGTAGATTTCTTTGATACCTTCTCTCCAGTCACTAGAATTACATCCATTAGGATACTTGTTTCAATTGCTGCTATTTATAATTTAATAGTACACCAAATGGATGTTAAAACTGCCTTTTTAAATGGTGACTTAGAAGAAGAAATCTATATGGAACAACCGGAAGGGTTTGTGATCCATGGACAAGAAAACAAGGTTTGTAAGTTAGATAAGTCTCTGTATGGACTAAAACAAGTTCCTAAGCAATGGCATGAAAAGTTTGATAACTTAATGATATCGAATGGATACAAAGTGAATGAAAGTGACAAATGCGTTTATTATAAATCTGAGAATCGCATATGCACTATCATATGTCTATATGTAGACGATCTGCTCATATTTGGATCAAACATTCATACCGTTAATGCTATGAAATCATTATTGTGCAACAATTTTGATATGAAAGACCTCGGAAAAACAAGTGTGATTCTTGGTATCAAGATCACTAGATCCGAGTTAGGAATTTCTTTAGATCAATCATACTATGTGGAGAAGATCTTAAAGAAATATAAATACTTTGATTGTAAACTTGTGTGCACACCATATGATCCAAGTGTGAAATTGTTTAAGAACACTTGTGCAAGTGTAAGACAAACAGAGTATGCGAGCATCACTGGCAGCCTTAGATATGCCACTGATTGTATTAGACCCGATATTGTGTATGTCGTAAGATTGTTATGCATATTTACGAGTAGACCGAGTAACGAGCACTGACAAGCTATTGAGCGAGTCATGAGGTACCTTAAAAGGACCATAGATCTCGGCCTACATTATCAGAAATTTCCTGTTGTACTTGAAGGATACAATGATGCAGATTGGAATACCTTGTTAGGTGATTCCAAAGCTACTAGTGGCTATGTATTCAACATAGTTGTAGGACCTGTATCTTGGAAATTAAAGAAACAGACTATCCTGGATCATTCCACGATGGAGTCTGAATTGATAGCATTAGCAAATGCTAGTGAAGAAGCAAGTTGGTTAAGATGCTTGCTAGCTGAGATTCCCTAATGGGAAAAACCAATGTCAGTTGTGTTGATCCACTGCGATAGTACCGCGGCTATTGCAAAAATTGAGAACCGTTATTATAATGGTAAAAGACGTCAAATAAGAAGAAAGAACAACACCCTTAGAGATTGTATCTCTAAAGGGGCTGTAAGAGTGGATCATGTACGCACTGATGAAAACTTAGTAGATCCTTTGACGAAAGGATTAGCTAAAGAGAAAGTCCATAATACATCTAAAAAGATGGGACTAATGCTTATACAGAAATGAGTTGCTCATGATGGTAACCCGACCTAAATGACTGGAGATCCCAAGAAATAGGTTCAATGGGTAATAACAAGTTGTGAGTAATATGAAGCGATCATGCTAGAGTAAATAAAAGAAGCATGAATCCTGAAGTAATAAGAGGATGAGATAATAGAAACTCTTAATGAGATCTATACTTTGTATGAGGGAGTACCTAGGCTACAGGAGTACTCTTGATAGACTCACCTATGTGATTGTGGAACTGAGGCCGGTTCCTATGGAATTTCGAGGCAGAATTCCTAGAGCCTTCACTAAACCGGGATACACGTGCAGGGCCATTAAAAGCACGGGCTATTAAGAATACACCTTAAGAAAAGGTTGTGTGCGGGTCTGATGTCTGAGATAGAGTTCAAGACAATAGTGTCACTCTTGTTGAATCGGAATCCTACTTGCTACGCAAAGGTTCAAGTCGTAGACACCTTTGCTTATGCACAATCTTAGAAACGTTTGGCGTTACTTCTGAAACACTTTTTTAAATTAAGTGGGGGATTGTTGGAACATTATGAATATATTCCAATATAGGGAGATGAATTGAAAAAGTTAAAGTCCCACATTGATGAATTGAAAAAGTTAAAGTCCCACATTGTATGTTAGTTGAAAAAACTCCTTAGTCCCACATTGCTTAGATTAGAAATCTTGGCTAATTTACTTCATTATATAAGGAAGTCACTTGTTTCATTCCAAAATACACCAAAAACTTATTTTGAGTTTTTCCTTCCTCAATCTCATAACTCTGCGTCTTTCGAATTGTCGAAGCGCCGACTTCTCCCCCTTTCTTTCTACTCGTTGAATTTTCCGAGTACTTTCTTGAATTCTCCTTAGAGAATAATGTTAATTTCTCCTCGTTGAGTTGAGAAATTATAAGTATAATTTTTTCTTGGATTCTCTTTAGAGAATTATTGAAATTTCTCTTGGTTTGAGAAATTACTACGATTGGTCATTATACCAGATGCTAAGATGGTATGTATACCATATTTGAATGGTCTTAGTACCATCTGAGGGTGTATTTCTAGACCGATTATCTACCGTGCAAGTAGTAATCGTATAGTATAGAACTGGGCTGTTTTATCCTGGAGGCGTCGTGGTTATTAAGAGCTGCTTTGCATAATTTTGGCAGTACCGCGAAACGTCTTAAAGAAAGCGTACCGATCCGCGACTCGACCCGGTAATTTCTTTGGTGGCAAAATTGTTAAAATCGTGATCCAACATGAACTCTCTCTGAGCTTTTGTTGAAGTTAAACCAACAGTGGCAACAAATCGTTAACATCCCAATTCACGTCCAAACAGCTTCAAATCTCCATTCATCTTCAATAAAACACCAAACCTGCAAAAAGCTTCACTAAACCGTAGCTTTCATCATCTTCATCAAACAACCTTCATAAACATTCCTCCAACCATAACAATAAAACTTCATTACCTGACAAACTCACAAACTCACAAACAATACCTCTCAACTCACCGTTTAAACCAAAACGCAGCTCACTGAGAATCGTTACTACATCAAAACCGGCGCCACCACCAAGCCTTTACCATACTGTTCACGATACCTTCAACCATTCAACCAAAACCTAAACCATAATCAATTCACGACGTCATCAACTTCTCCCCGCGATTCAGAACCAAATCTTCAATCACCGACTCAAAATCGAAACCGGAATCATCATCCACATACACGAACCGAGTCAAGCACCACGTTCAAACCACACAATCGTACATCATCATCTTCATCATCATCAACATCTTACGTCAGCACCGTCATCATCGACATCACCACCACCGATCCAAACCATCACGCAGTGCCACAACAATATCCACCCTGACGAAGTTGTTGAATCGGAATGGAAGTAGAAAGAGTTCGGCCGAGATTGAGTAGAGATGTGAGTTTTATGATTTGTTTTCGTTCATTTTTTGATGGAAGAAACAGAGGAGAGGAACGTGAGAACAAGCGTGGAAAAGAAAAGTTGAAGAGGAGGCTGTTGGTTCAATTTTGGTAGGGTTTTTGTAAATGGATTTGTGCTTCAATTGTTGATGTGGGCTCATCTGGTTACAAAGCCCAATCCAAATTTCTATCAGCACCCAGAATCAATCCCTGCACCCCTGGCCTGGGTTTGTTATTTGTATCGGGCCTGATATGTGAAAGCCTAGTGGATTTTCTATGCAGCACCATTTTAACAGTTACACCTCTCTTTTCTTTGATTTCTTTTATTAGTTTTATTTTAATTGATATAAAATATATATACATATATATTATAATTTTCAAAACTAAAAAATATATTAGTATTAGTTTTTTATCATATATCAAAATATTAAAATTTGTTTTAAATTTCTTTTTATGGATTTAATACTTGATGACCCATTTGGTGAGAGTTTGTGATAATTTTTCAATATATCTCTCTTCTTCTACTCCATTCTTTTTTCTTTGAATTGCAAGTTAGAGGCCTAATTTCTCTCTAATTTCATTGGACTTAGGGCGTCGATAGGATGAAAATCCGAATCCGCAATATTAAGTGATTGAAATTATGGATGAAAGGAGCTTTTGGAGGTGGTTCCATCTTTTATTTCTTTTTCTTTTGATCGATGAAAGTCTTTGATACCTTGAGAATTCTTATGGATTCTTGGTAAAGGCGAGATCGCTCCCTATTTTCTTTTCGTGCGGTATTGCTTTCGGAGAGCGATCTACATATCGTTTCTCTCGCATGCATTAGCACATAAAGTTTTGACCGGCCTCGTTGTAGGGTGATTTCTACATAAATCACTTGGCGATCTGCTTAACATAGCGCAATATTTCGTGTCCCGAATCAAAAAGATCAAATATGGAAGAGAATTGTATGCGGTTGATTTAAGACTTATGGAGGTTTATCGTGTAGTCGCTATGATTTTATCAAGCTTCTGATAAATTTCTATTGAATTTAAATCCGAGTACATCCTTCACTCACCATCGATCTTAATTACTAACTTTGATAACATACTTGATAAGTTTCAAGATGGTTATCTTTAACATCTAACAATTGACTTTAATTTCCGCAATTTATTATATCGCTCTTTTATTTTACGCTTTATTGCTTTATTTTATCATTTCATCATATTTACATTCCGCCATTTTTTCTTTGTCCATTTGGACGTTTATAATTCCGCTATTTTCTCTTTGTCCACTTGGACATATGTTTATGTTTCTGCTATTTTTCTTTTGGACCATACTTTACTTTTATGCTAAAACACTAATAAACAACAAAAATCTAAAAAACACTTAAGGCTCTCTTTCGGACTATTGGTTACTATCCTGAGCATTTTGGAGATTTGGACTTATGGACTTAGGACCTCTGGACCCTTACTCTGTTGTTACTCTGCTGTTATTCTGTCTGTCTGGCATTGGATTGTTGTCTGTTTATTTGTGCAGGTATTTCCTTGAAAGCCCTTGATGGTTAATTCCAAGGCATTGATATAAGGATTTTACCCGAAAACAGCCGTTACTCTGCCCGATGTCCGTCAGAATTTTAATGTGCTTAATGCGAAATGGTGCTAAGATAATAAGTTCATCTGGATCCCCAAGTGATAATGTTGGTTTAGTATTGATATTCCAAAGGATGGGAAATCTACCTTGACTCACAATGTCAAGTGTTGGCTTCTTATTTCGGTTAGACCGTTTCTTTCCTTAGCTTTTATTTTACGCAATAGGATAGCCTCTTCATCTCCTCCCATTCTTAAATTTTCAAAATCTTCTCCCTTTTTCAAAAACCTTCTTATGTTTGCAAACCTTTTCAAAGCCTTTTTCTTAAAAAATATCTTTTGCCCTTAGTGGCCTTTTCCTCTTTTTCTTCAAAAGTTTAGACACTGTTAATTGTCGAAACGAGTGGTTATACCCCACGATTTTGAAATTGATTGATATAATGAGATCTTTTCCGCGTGAGAGAGCTAGTGGCATACTCGTCGATTTTATCCGAGTTGGAGCCCTTCTTTCATTAGCGATGCAAAGAACTCGTTTGTTCTCATGCTCAAGATCAATGGCTGAGTATTTCTCTCCAACGACGATAAAGTGTTTATTCGTTTTAAAAATGTTTTCCCTTTTAAGCGGAACTACATTAGCTCTGACTTCTCCATTGCACCGAGGAGGTATGTAGGCCCAAGGCTTAACGTCTTGCCGAGCTTATTTTAAAAATAAAACAAACCCTTTTTTAGCACACACGACACAGATTTTCAAAAAGGTTCCTGTGGAGTACCACATATATGAGGGGTGCTTATAACCTTCCCCTTATATAATCAACACCCGTACCTGAGATCTCTTTCTTGTTTTAAAAACAAAACTTTGGGTTTTTCGTTCTTTTCCCTTTTCCTTTGAAAAAATAAAGCGCGGTGGCGATTTCAAACGGAATATTGATTCGAGTCAATCCCATGGCTTCGATATCAGATTTTCCCCGCTACAGGTATAGTAGAGAATATCGAAGGGGATCAGAGCTACTATATGGCTGAAGTTAACCAAGTTAATAAAACTAACTTCAATAGAAACTTGGCAAACATAGGTCCTTGTCATGCTGCAGAGGAGATGTATACCCCAAATAAGAATGCGTTGTACTATCTAACTCTACACCCAAATGGATTTCAGTGGGACAGAGAGATCATGGATGGCCCAACAGATACAGCACCGTTGGAGAATTATCCACCAATACGGCCAACAGGCTGGGACGATGACAATAATAATGTCTGAGTCCTCCTTCTTCGAAAAGATTTCGGCTTACGTAGCCGAGAACAAAAGAAAGGCGGCTCTCGATGCCGAATTATCAAATGTAATGATTAACACAGTTCTAACCAAAAAAGAAGTGACAGATCCAGAGATACATACGAGTTCTAAATCCCTTGGAGATCCGATTCAAATCAAAGAGATCATAGGAGAGGAATCGAGTCAGAGGTTAGACGCAATTTACGATGAAGAGCCTCTGGGATTCGAAAAGGACCCAATGGCATCAAATATAAAGATGTTAGCCCAAGATCCACTCGAAGAAGTAAATCTTGGAGACGAAGGTCCAAAGAGGATAACGTACATCAACGCGAAACTAAAACCAGCACTAAAAGCGACGGTCATCAAAATGTTAAAAGAAAACAAATATTGTTTTGCTTGGGATTACGATGAGATGCCTGGGCTAGGAAGAGATTTGGTCGAACTAAAATTACCAATAAAAGAAGGGAAGAAACCTATAAAGCAGACTCCCAGGAGGTTCGCGCCGGATATTCATTCAAAGATTAAAGCAGAGGTCGAAAGGCTTCTACGTTGCAAGTTTATCCAAACTACAAGGTATGTTGAATGGATTGCTAATATAGTACCTGTAATTAAGAAGAATGGTTCATTAAGAGTATGCATAGATTTTCGTGATCTCAATGCAGCCACTCATAAAGATGAATATCCCATGCCTGTGGCAGAAATGCTAGTAGACTCAGCCGCAGGCTTCGAGTATTTGAGCATGTTGGATGGATATTCTGGATATAATCAGATCTTTATTGCAGAAGATGATGTATCCAAAACGGCATTTCGTTGCCCAGGGGCAATAGGTACTTACGAATGGGTCGTAATGCCTTTTGGTTTAAAAAATGCCGGGGAAACCTATCAAAGAGCAATGAATTCTATATTCCATGACTTTATAGAAACATTCATGCAAGTATATATAGATGACATTGTAGTAAAGTCTACCTCAGATATCAGTCATCTCGATCATCTGGGCCAATCATTCGAAAGAATGAGGAAACATGGCCTGAAGATGAATCCCCTCAAATGTGCTTTCTTTGTGCAGGAAGGTGATTTCTTGGGTTTCGTAGTCCACAAGAAAGGGATGGAAATCAACCAAAATAAGACGAAAGCTATAATGGAAACCAAGTCTCCATCCACGAAGAAAGAACTGCAATCTTTATTGGGAAAGATAAACTTCTTAAGAAGATTTATCTCTAATTTGAGTGGACGCACGCAAGCTTTCTCACCTCTACTACGGCTTAAGTAGGGAAAATTTTAATGCCGTGCTGAACATCAAGAAGCTTTTGATAAAATCAAGCAATACTTGATTCATCCACCAATTCTATCTCCCCCAAATGGGAAGAAACACATGCGCCTATACATTTCAGCTTCAGATAAAACAATAGGCAGCATGTTGGCACAAGAAGATGAAAATGGCATCGAAAGAGCCATTTATTACTTAAGTAGAGTACTCAATGATGCAGAGACTAGATATACCGCGATAGAAAAACTCTGCCTTTGCTTGTATTTCTCTTGTATCAAACTTAAGTATTATATAAAGCCAGTTGATGTTTATGTTTCGTCTCATTGTGATGTTATTAAACATATGTTATCTAAGCCAATATTGCATAGTCGAATTGGTAAATGGGCTTTAGCCCTTACTGAATATTCACTGATATTTCAGCCTCTCAAGGCGATGAAAGGTCAAATTGTGTCAGATTTCATTGTCGACCATGCAGTAGTTGAGAGTCATCAACAGTATGTGGATCTAAAGCCTTGGAAGTTATATTTCGATGGTTCGACTCATAGAGAGGGAACCGGAGTTGGAATACTAATAATTTCTCCTGATGGAATTCCAACAAAGCTTAAGTATAAAATCGAAGGCCCTTTATGCTCCAACAACGAAGCTGAATATGAAGCATTAATCGCTGGACTTGAAGCTTTGTTAGAATTGGGGGCAACCAGAGTCGAAATTAAAGGAGACTCTGAATTGGTCATTAAACAACTGACAAAGGAATACAAATGCATCAAAGAAAATTTGATCATGTACTTTGTCATAGCAAATAGGTTGCTCAAGAAATTCGAATATGTGGAATTAAAACACGTCTCAAGGACCAACAACCAAGAAGCAAATGACTTGGCACAGCTAGCTTCAGGATACAAGGTATCAAAAGAGAAGTTAGAAGAATTGATTGAAGTAAGAGGGAGAGCAATGTCTACTAAACTTTCCCCAAGTGATCTGGAGAATTCACAATTAGGTTACGCCAACAAAGAAGAGTTCGAAATACTAAACATAGACTCATTGGCAGATACAGATTAGAGGAGTCCAATAATAAACTATCTAAAACATCCTTCGATAGATACAGACAGGAAGGTAAAGTATAGAGCCCTGTCATATTTCCTGATGGGAAACGAATTGTTTAAGAAAACTCCTGAAGGTGTATTGTTGAAATGCTTGGGTGAAGCAGAAGCATATTAGGCTATTTCGAATGAACACATTGGAGCATGTGGTGCACATCAAGCAGGACACAAAATGAAATGGCTTCTGTTTCGTTATGGAATGTATTGGCCTTCCATGTTAAAAGACTGCATAGAGTTTGCGAAAGGGTGTCAAGAATGTAAAGAACATGCAGGTATCCAACACGCCCCAGCAAACGAATTAAGTACAATAGTGAAACCTTGGCCTTTTAGGGGATGGGCACTAGATTTGATTGGAGAAATTCACCCCAAGTCGTCTAAAGGTCAAAGATACATATTAGTAGGAATAGACTATTTCACAAAATGGGTCGAAGCAATACCACTGGCGAATGTGGATCAAGAGGCCATGATTGAGTTTATTCAGAAACATATTATATACAGATTTGGAATCCCAGAAAGTATAACTACTGATCAAGGATCGGTCTTTAATGGGCGGAAAATGCAAGACTTCGCCAAAGAAATAGGTTTCAAATTATTTACTTCTACACCTTACTATGCTCAAGCAAATGGACAAGTTGAAGCAGCAAACAAAATAATAATTGGCCTTATCAAAAAACATGTGGGGAAGAAACCCAAGAATTGGCATAAAACTTTGGACCAAGCACTTTGGGCTTGTCGAACGTCTCCAAAAGAAGCTACAAATACAACGCCTTTCCAACTGACGTTTGGTCATGACGCAGTACTCCCAATCGAGATATATCTGCAGTCAGTAAGGATACAAAGACAGGCAGATATTCCTCCCAACGTATACTGTAACACCCCAAATCTACCCAACGAATATTTAATAAAATCAGAGTGCGGAAATTCAATATACAATTGGGATGTCACATTCAACGTAAAACAACAAACAACTTAATCACTTATATCATAGATACATAACACATAACTCGGATAAAACGATAAAACCTGTTTACTCTTTTAAAAAATAAAACAACTTTTATTAATAATAATAATAATATCAATTATTCAACTTCACTTCGCATAATATTTTTATTAAACTAAAACAACTTCACCAACGTCATCTTACTTCATAAATTCCACTTAAAAGTTAACAACTTATAGTTATAACAACAATTAAAAGACAATCGTTCATCCCCCTGAGTGCTACGTATCAGAGCAAGACCCAACTCGAACTAACAGTAACTAAAGACTTCATAAAACCACTTCAAACTTCAACCGCTATCCTGAGTACCTGTCAATTTCCCATGGTAGGGAAACATAATTCAGAAGGGGTGAGATATCCAACAATATAAACAAGCGTATGATAAATAATATATTAAGATTAGATCATACAATTTCACCACTTCATACTTATTTAAACAACAGTTATAATAACAAATAGCAACAACGGTTATAATAATTATTTATCAACAACAAGTATAATAACAATTATCAGCAACAAGTATAACAACAATAACTTATAACAATAACAACAACAACAACAACGTAATAACAACAACAACAACTTCAAATGCGACTCAACTGTGCAAATGCATGTGGTACCATTGGAGCAGAACTCCCAACTTAAACATATGCCAGGTTATCGAGGCATTTCAACTTAAACAGGTGCCATCAAGGCCAACTTAAATAGGTGCCGTCAAGGCCAACTTAAACATTTTGCCAATCCAGGCCAACGTAATATGCAAATGTATGCATGCAACAATAGCAACAACTACAACGTCACAACACAACAATGCAACAACCGTAAACAACTTAATCAACCTTGGTCATAAGACCTGCAACTTAATCAACGTATCAACAACAACAACAACCAGAACAACAACAACAAAAACAACAACTTAAGCATGCATCAATTGCATCAACTTAATCATTACAAAACAGCCCCTAAACATCTAGGTACTAATTCTTCAATTTATTAATTAATCTACTACGAACAATTCTTATCATTCTAATTCCAATTCTACTATTCGTTAATTCTATTATTAATTTCAATTATGCTACTAATTCAGCCTGCTACATATATCATTGTTATTACTACTGCTATTTCTTCTTCACACCAATTCCATCTTTATACAACTTAATCCATTAACTACATATCTCATCACTAAGAATCATCACTATAATTTCTACTAATTAAATTAATCAATTCCAACGGTATAATATTCTAATTAATTTAAACCAATTTCTTCACTAATGATAATTATAATTCTTCTCAAGTTAATCCTACTAAAGCTTGATCCTAACAACCAACATAAGACATCAACAGCCAGAAATCAAAACATATTTCTAAAACTCGTATAGCACGCGCCGCGAATCTCCCTTTGCGCCGCGAACACCACAGAAACCCTTAGTTCGCGCCGCGTCCAAACCTTGGCGCTTACCTGCGCTGACAGCATCTTCCAACAAAATTAAAACTCAATTTTCTTCCTTCGATTCCAGTACAATTCAATTTCGACCATCACAAGAACATAACAATATTATAGTTATACTCCACCAACATCTAGCAATTTTATACAACTAATTCCTCAATAATAATTATAAACCCTAGGTTAATTTCCCACAACCATTGATTGAACTTTTATAACCTTATTCACCGACGTCAATCAATTTCAACATTCAACAATACAATCACAACACACAAAACAGAGGCAATCATACAACCATAACCCCCACATATCATTCATCATAATCCCGTTTATAGAGCTAGAACCCCACCCTTACCTTGGATATGAGATTGCTCTACTCTCCCGGTTGCCATAGCTTATGCCGCTGCTTCCAACTTTTCTCCGAAAATCTTTTCTAACAACGTGCAGAGACGCACCAAAAACCTGTTCGGAAATCGCTTTGTCAGACGGACTTAAAATCATCAAAGCGAAAATCGCTCCGGTCAGAAGTTACCTTTACGAGTCTGGAACGTTATGTCCAGGAACCGCGACGATCCAACGGTTGGATTGGGAGAAACGTCCGTTTTACTATGGTGTCTCATTGCAGAAACTTGCTGCGAAAATTGGACTTCCTCTAGCTTTTCTCTTCCGCCATGGCTCTCTTCTTCACCTCTCCTCTTTCTCCAACTTTTCTTCTTTCTCCACGTCTACTGAGACCTAACTTCTCTTCTTATTTTCTTTATTTTATTATAATTATTATTATAATTATCATCTTCATTTGGGCTTACTAATTAACACCCCCATGATTATAATCACCAACGCAACGTCTAAGCCCACTTAAATAAAACACTCTCATAATCCATAATATTAATTCTATTATTATTTCTCTCCACCAAACTGACTAACTACCGACTATAAAATAAATCGTCCAAACCACCAACTCAACATATTCAATATCATTCTCTACGGCTTAAATCAACTTAAATTAATAATAGTCCATTATAGTAATATTATCTCTAATATTATTCTCCGATTAAACCGACTAATTTCTCGATCATTAATTTATCCACCCAACACAACGCATAATTCCAATTACGCCTCTTATAATAATGCCAATCATTCTAACTTCAACTAATTCCAACAAATAATTTCCTTATACAATTTAATTAAATAAATAATTAAATTTCGGGTGTTACATATACTGGGAGTTAATGATGAATGAGTTAGTAGATCTGGACGAAGACAGACTTCGAGCGTTGGAGATGATAAAAAGACAAAAGGAAAGAGTATCCAGAGCATACAACAAAAAGGTGAAAGGTAAAACGTTTATTAATAATGACCTAGTTTGGAAAGTTATTTTACCTATAGATCGAAAGAATCAGGCACTTGGTAAATGGTCCCCACACTGGGAAGGACCCTTTCGAATCTTAAAGGTATTATCGAATAATGCTTACGAAATTGAAGAATTAGCAGAAGATCGTAGGATCTTAAGAGTAAACGGGAAATATCTGAAGAGATATAAACCAAGCATGTACGAAGTAAAGATTGCAAAAACGTAGATATTCAAGGTACTACGAAAGCCAAAATGGTCAAACCATTACCAAAATGGCTTTATAATCAAAATATATGATAGGTAAAGTAAAGAGACAGAGAAACACCAAAATATTTGTCATTTAAAAGGCAAAAGTGCATGCATTACAAAAGAGATCTAAGAACGTGACCCAAGAACATTTGAGATTACAAAAAAGAAAACATGAAAACCTAGGGCAAACACTTGCTAATTGATCCTTTGATCTAGTCCTTCTAAGGACAGCACAAGCAAGCTTTCTGCTTCGAACATACCTATAGATCCAGAGGTGCGCATCCTCCTCACTATACCCTTTTTGAGGAATATGTAAGAGAGGAGTCTCCCATATGGAAGACACATCACATTCCCTTGACGGGCAGCAGCCATAGAAACGGCTTCAACGAACCCTTTGAAAATCATAAAGGGAAAGTTGATTTTCTTCCCTCGAAGGACACAGAGAATGAACTCTAAGTCCTCGACCATGATGCTATTTTCGTCATGCTTCCGAGGATGGAAGTTACCCACAAGCATTTGATGCCAAATCCTTATAACCTTGGCACTGAAAGGATCATTGTCCATGAGAGTCCTCAACAAAAGATGAGTGGTCATGTTGAAGCAGTTATCATCAAAAGTCTCCCCAGAATTGTTACATCTCATCAAGTTAGCAATGGTGGTAGGAGTGATGCTAAGATGAGCATGTCGAACCTCAGAGACTATCGTGGTTCTACCTTCGGGATCTATGCGTAGAGACGCAAACATCCAGAAATCTGCTAGCATGTTAGGGTAAACAGAACCCTCCAGGATTTCGCCATAGTAGAAATCCAGCTCTTGGTTAGCAAAGAGAGTATTGAGGCTGATGAAGTTGTCCTCAAGTTCTTCCTCAGAAATTTTGAACTCCTTTTTGATACAAGCTCTGATGTTGTTATAAGAAAGAGGTACAGCCATTTCAGAAAAGAGAGCTTAGAGGAAAAAAGGATACTTTTTCTGTTGTTTGTGTTTAAGGAAATGCAAGAAAAATTAAATTGTAGACGGAAGTTGATAAAACAAGAATGAAGAGATAAATGTGATGTTAAGCCCTTATATAGACCTGGGGCAGTAAGGGGCGGTTTAAATTTTAATGATTGATTGGACTGCGTTTGGTATTCCAAAAAGAGAAGTTATGGCTTCCGCCGTTTCCCGCCTTGGGAAGTTGAAAAGTAATCATGAAAACTGATGCACGCACGTCTCAAAGAAACGTTTTGAAGAAAGTGACGTCACCATTTAATGATGATTACGGCTAAGGGAGTAGAAACGTCAAGTCTAAGAGTAAGGATGCTGCGAAGGATAGTCAGATCATATGTGTTGCATTAATTGAAATCACTGTGGAAAATCTGAAAATATATTTTAGCAGAATCTGAAAGATTTGCTGAAAAATAGTGCTTGCGAATATTGGAAACATGGACAAAGTGAAAAAATAAAAGTCAAGCATACATATATATTTCCATGAAGGGTTTGGTTACAAAACGAAGGTGCAACATTATAACAAAATACAGAGTTTGAGGTAACTAGTTAAAGTCCTCAGGGAGACTATTTTTGATCTTCGAATATTGAGTTTCCCATGAAGACATACGAAGCTCGAGTAATGCCCGTTGTTTCTTCAGTCCTTCAATCTCTGGCACTAACTTTTGGGCAGTTTCGAAATGTTTAATCCCCAATTGCACCACTTCGAGCAAATCTTGTTGGTTGGCTTTTTGAATGGTTGCCTGACGAGTTTCAGCTTCCTTTATTTTCTCTTCGAGTACTTTTATCTCTTGTTTCCAGGAGTTGATATTCTTCTCACAGTCGTCATATACTTTCTGATTCCCTGAATGTTTAAGCTTGAGGGCCTCACCTTGTTTGGTTGCATCCATAGCAGAGTTCCATGAAGAGTTGTGAGAGGCCATTTTTTCGCTTAACTGATCGTCGACATTTTGTTTTCGAAGAATATTGGCCTGGAGTTGTTCGACTAGAGAACCTAGCAAGACAATTACCTCTGAAACTTCTTTTGAGACTTGAAACAAGTCCACTTTCTTCAAAAGTTGATTCAAGCTATGACTCTTAGTAGGATTCTGACTAAGAACATCCGCAAGGTTGGTCTCAAAGAATTTTTCTTTTATCTGACGAAGGAGACCAGGGATGTCCTCCTTGTCACCAGATTCTACAGGAACAGCTGGAGAGACATCAAGTTCAGAAGACGAAGTAGTGTTCACATTCATCATGGCCTTCAAGAAACTGAGGGGGTCAGTTTGCTTAAGCTGTTCCAGTTCTGAAGGAGTAAGTTGCGCAGAGATAGGCGTCGAAGTTGCCCCAGGAGCAACTTTTGTGTCAAAGGTTGAAGTTTCTTGAGGATTGTTTTTATCCGGTTTAGAAATTTCCTCCATGGCATCTTGTTCAGACACAGTATCTTCACTACCATTTGGTCGCTGATTCGCATTATCACTACCTGAGCATGGATGATCTTCTCCCAGGTTTTTACCTTGGTAGGTAGGTGGGGATTCATCAGTGGAATGGCTTTCTTCGACTGGCGCATTAGGAAAGATGGTGGCAAGAGGCCTAGCATCTTCAAGAACTGGTGAGAGAACATGAGATTTGTTTTGAGAAACATCTGCGTTAAACAAACCAGAATTAATCATAGTGACAAAGTTTTGAGGAGTTTATTGATGAAAATGAAGAGGTTATGATTACCTTGGAGTTTGTCGACATTAATGGTAAGGTCGGAAGCCTTAAGATCCGAAGTAACAGTGCCAGTATCATCCTGCAATAACAAGGTAAGATGTTAATTTGATCGTTTAGTTAAAATTTATAAGATGATTTCGGGTTGAAACCCAAATACCTTGGGTGGAATGTTGTCTGGACTCGAATTGCGGCTTTCGACAACAAAAGCATTGCTGGCAGTTTTTAAAGGTGATTCTTCAGAAGACGCCTTGTCGCTAGAGGAAACGACTTTAGAGGAACCTGACCCTTTCTCTTTTCCCAAAGGGGTAACAGCTTTTTGTCTCTTTCCATGTCCTTGCCTAGTACGGGGAGGAGATTTGTCTTCATCATCTGAGACAACCGTTGAAGAGACTTTCCGCTTCAAACCTGCCGGGGGTTTCGAGCTCTGGAAAATATGAATTGAGCAAAGTAAGTACTACTCATAGATTGTACAAGATTAGAATATAAAGTGGGTATGTACCGTGGGCCTCTTATCAGTGGTGACAGAATCACTCTCATTCGGCTTGTTACTCTTAGACGCTTCAGAATCCTTCTGTGCAGAAGCTTCTTTGATCTTTCTCTTTCGAGCGACGGCTGTAGTTGAAACTGGGATCAGTATATCAGCAAAGAAAAGAAAAAGTTAGTCGAAAGATTGCATGAGCCCAAACCTTCAAGTATTGGAGTCAAGACACGAACATGTACAAGATCTATATGAAGATGCCCTTTGAAAGTATCCAGGGTATGCTTAGTCGGAACCACTCGTTCGGCGCGTTTTTTAGTACTTTCTTGAAGAATTTTGAAAGCGTTTCCACACACAAACCAGTCTGGAAAAGGAGGGCTTAGGGCCACACCAAAATCAGCACTTCATAACGTAGTTCTGGTCGAACAGACGGGGGCAATTTCAACTTATCCAGTTTAGCAGAAAACTTTTCGCGTAAAATGACTGCAACTTCACGAACGGTCCGACTAAGATCATCAGGCCTGTAGATAGTTTCAAAGAATTTTTGAAAGGCTTGGATTTCTTTAATATGAGTCGAAGTACCTTTGTGAAAATTCTCCTGCACATCAGCAAAAGCTGTAGTTAGTTCTTGTGTAAGACTATCGGCATCAAAGATTTGTGTGGTGTAATAACCCGTCCACCATTGGTGAAAATCTGGTGTAGAATAAAAAGCAGGTTTGAAGGAAATAGGAGAGAGATTGGTAACGCCAACATATTTGTTGATTTTTGATTCACACTCTTCTTCAGATAAATGCAAGGTATGGAAACACATATGGCTCCTTTTATCGTACAAACATTTGGGTTTTATTTGAACCAACCCAAACTGTCTCGAGACTAGATTTGGTTGGTAGCATACAAGAACACATTGGCCTTTGGATGGTCGAAGACGGTGATAAAACAGCCTTGGAGTAAGAAAGGCTTCCCAAATTTCCATAGACTCAGTTTGTTGATCCTGAGATATTGATGGGAACCTTCGAGTGAACCACTCAGGACCGACTGTTCTGTGTACGAACGGAGCCATAGAAGGATCGAATTGATTACACTGGGCGAACATCATTATATATGCTAGAAAGTGTTCACGGAGTTTCCCAGTCTCTTCTTTCGGAGTTAGGTAAGCCAACCTGGTTCCTTCTACAGTTCGATTTCTGATCTTATTATCTTCTTCATTGACGATGCCTCGAAAGGGAAGATGAGTTTCAAAAGTAGCGTTAAGACACAACTGCAATAGCCAGAAAGGACCAGCAAAAAGCAAAGTTCCATTTTTGTAGTTTTTAGTAAGGTTCGCGGCTTCGCTAAGGTTCTCATAAAGAAATCCTGGGATTAGCTGGTTCAGGTTGAGTTTCTTTCCAGCATGTAGCTGATTAGCCATACAAAGATATCTCTTTGCAACCTGTATGGACCTTGAGCAGAAAACACATCATGAGAGCCATAGTGCTAGGAAAGTAATATGCTCCTCATCGGAGACCTCTGCTTGCGTTGTGTTATGGTACTTCTGAATGAATGCAGTGTAAGTGACTATTGCCTCATTGAAATTAATAGTATCAGTATCCATATCATTTGGGTCAAAGGTTTCCCCAGTTGGTCGAAGTCCTGTAATAGCAGCTATATCGAAAAGAGTGGGGGTAACCATTCCACATGGAAGGTGGAAGGTGTTGTGGGAAGCATCTCAGAAGTGAACCGCTGCTACTAACATGGGTTGGTTATACTCTAAGCCCGTTTTGGATAATTGAATTAAATCATATATTCCTAATGTTTTCCAGAAGGATTCCTTCTTTCCTTCTACTTTCGTTAACCAGGCATAGTATAGTTCAGGATCTTTGGCTAACGGGATTGACCTAAACACTTTCACAAAGTTGGTCATATAGTTTAACCTAATTTTCGTCAAGACCAAAGGGGTTGCAGTTGAAGCTTCTTCAGCATTATCAGGTTCTCCTAGAGATGAATGTCCATCTTCATCTATCTTAATCTTACTAACTAAGGGTCTAGTTTTATAATAAGCAGGAAAGAATTTGTTCATAGATGGATTGTTTTCGCCTGGTAACGGACCCATAAAAGCAAGAGGTTTTCCAGAAAGTTCAAAGGGGATGATTACCTGAGAAGCGTAGATAGCGCACGCCTCTGCAGTATTAGGGTTTGGTATGTGTTCTTGTTCTCCTAACTGCGTTGGATTTTGGAGCTTTAGAACAGGATGAAGAACATTTGAAGGTGAAGCCATGGAGAAGTTTGATTAAGAAAATAGGTTTTGAAGGGACTGAAGTTGTTCTTTTGAAGGAGAATGAAGAAATAGGAGTATAAAAGTGCAAGGTCAAGTATTTAAAGGTTTAACGGAAACCCTTTTAAATCTTTTGGGTAAAAACCAAGGGACACGCGGCAGGCATTGATTTAATCCAACGGCGGTCGAATAAATTAGCTTTACTCCTAGTATGTAGGAGTAATGATCAAGAAGTAAGGTCAAAAACGTGGGATTTTGCAGGTGCTACAGGGAGAGAAGCACAAGATGAACGGGAAGAGGGAAGTGACTCTGAGGAAGAAGTTGAAGAAGGAAATACCAGTTCAGCTGATTGCTCAGATGAAGAAAGTGATACAGACAACTCTGGTGGGTCTGAATCTGAAGAGTAAAGACAGCTGGTGATGGTGATTTTTTTTTGTTGTTTTGGATTTTTTTGGATTTTATTATGGTCTGTACTTATTTACATATTAAGGTTGTGTTAGCTGAAGATTTCGTTTTGCAAACATGGTCCTTCGAAGGATAAAAACTCGAAGGAAGGATGGTTACTGATGACCATCTTTGAAGATAAAAATGGCTCCTGATGGCCATGCTTCGAGAATGAAGATTTCTAAGTTATAACGAAGATAGTGAATGCTGAAGCTAGTAGGAGTATATGTCTTCGAAGACTTAGACAGATTTCGTGAAATATGTTAAGTATTGACACTTAGCGTGCTTTTGTAGTGTTTTAATGTTAAATACACTGCCACGCGTCGAAGAAGGACTTAGGCGGGAGGATTTGAAATTCGAAGACGGTTTCGTAACTGTCTAAAGACAGATGGCGTTCCTGAGGTTCTTATGAGAAACGTGGCATTAGATTAACGTAGGACCGTTAAGGTCGAAACTAGTATAAATAAGGGTCTTAATATTAGGATTCCGTGTGTTCATTTTGTACAAATTACTCACATATTACTCAAGTATCAAGTGTTAAAGAGAAAGAGTTCGCTGAGAAATGTACGTATGACACCACCATTTTAATACATGTGTATTTTCCCTTTATTTTCAAGTATCTTTCAATATTATTGCATTTCGTTTACTTCTTGCCATTTACGTTTTTGTACTCATTATTTTCATGTCATTTATCTTTGAAGTATTTAACATTTCAGCACTTTAAGATTTTTGCACTTTTACAGTTTCGTCTCATATTTTATCTTGACTTACCTTTCACTGAAGTTATACTCACGTGTATGACGAAGTGATTGCTAATTTTGTTTGTTTCGTTCGAAGTAATTCTTATTGACAAGATGAATCATAGATATGGTTCGAATGACCATCAATAACAATCTTCTTGACTATGTCCTAGGATCAATCTAGTCGATCCTGCGAGTAACCAAATCATATTTATTATAGTTTGGAAGACTAGCGGTTGTTTACCGGAAATCACCGTAAACAGGTTGCCTTGGTAATTTTTTTTGGCCAAACAGGGGGAGTAGTAATGTCACCCTATAACAACAAGTGTGTGATCAATAATTCTGATAGCGCTTATTTTGTGTTGATCTGTTTGAATGTGTGTAGTATAGCAGTTTATTTCTATTATACTTGACAGCTGTGGTTGTTGTATGCATGCTGATGGTAGTAGTAGTGATTGCATGTTTGTGTGGTATGTTATTCTGTATTAGCTCTGGTTGTGTGTTTTCTGCTGCAAGTGTTTCTCTGATGTGGTGACAGGATGTTTTAGCCAAAAATTTGCCAAAGGGGGAGATTGTAGATGTTTTCAAGTTGGCTGCATTTGTGGTAAAACATACATGGGTGTTTAATGTCTTGACAAATTTCATGACATGACTTATATGGTGTTATGCAGGTTGCATTTGTTTAAGCTAATACAGGTTTCTGTTGAATGTCATGACTGATGTCATGACATCCATGTTTGACAGCAAGAGTTGTTATGTTTTACGATTATGTTTCCCGATTTCTCTCAGTCTACAATTTAGGAAACATTTAATTTTGTGATGAATATTTCTCCTAGAAGATCTCGTATACAACATATTCAGTAACAACCTGATGACATGTGAATTAGGTTAACTTGGTTAACCCTAATTTGTTTCTTGGAAAGCCCGAGGCCCAAGAGCTGCATATAAGAAGACTGCAATCCTATTTTGAACGCAAATATTTTTTATTATGAAGAACCATAGTTCTGTGTCTGTCTATTTTAGTCTCTTGTACTCCAAGCAATTGTCTTTTGATGATTGTATTGGAATAGGCTATTTTATATTTTGTCACTCGAAGCTTTTAAGCACAAGTGTGTGTCTCTTGATTGAAGCTTTTAAGCAAGATCAAGGTGTGTGTTTGAAGTGTGTCTTCTCTCGTTTTGATAAAAGTCTGTCTGTAATCACTGCTGTGATTGAGGAAGTGTGAGTGGAGATACTCAGGTCTAGCACTAGATTGGAATTGCATTGGGTAGGTCGTAAGTGAGAAGTTGTAAACAGGGCAGTTTAGATCTGAATTAATTCTGCTTATATTGGATTCCCTCCCTAGCTTGGTATCCCCCAGAGTATGTATTGTTGTACACCGGACTGGGTAAACAATTCTCTGCATTCTTTACTGTTTTATGCTTTTCTATTTTAAGGTATTATTCTGTGTTATTGTGGATGTCATAACATCCAGTAAGACATCACGTGTGAGTTACTAGAATTTTCATTCTTGAAAGAAAAATATGAAGCATTCGAGGTGTTCAAAAAGTTCAAAGTGATGGTGGAGAAGGCAACTGACAGACACATCAAAGTCGTTCGATCTAACAGAGGTGGTGAGTATACTTGTTTACCAATGATTTCTGACAAACAACCGCTAGTCCTCCAAAGTGTTTAAACAATCTGGTTACTCGCAGGATCGACTAGATTGATCCTAGGACATTGTCGAATAGTGTTTTAGTGATTTGATTCATATTCAATAATCTCTACAGTTTGCAAAAATATATAACTTGCTAATGTAAATTGCAATGAGTAAATAACTTTAAAGCGAAAATAAAGTAAATGTATAAACAAAGAACTTTTAAGTATAACTTTGTATTGAACAAATAACATAAAGTATGAAAATATGATGTTCTTCACACATACATTGTTTCAGCAAAGACTCTTTTCTCTCGCGCTGGTACTTCAAGTGTATTTTGTGAATTTTTGTATATTGATTCGAACATGCCAAACTAAACAATAGTACTCCCATTTATACTACTTCGATCCTAACGGTCATTACATAGATGTCTGCCATGTTCGACGTTTCGAACGTTTTACTATCCTTCGGATGTCTCCACGCGTCTGCTGGACGAAACCGCTTCATTTTGAATTTCAAATCTTCCCGCTTTGCCGTTTCGACTATACCAGTACCTACGTCGAAGGATACTTGTCACATTGTTAACATTACTCTTAGTCAAATAACATCTCTTCTAGAGAGAAAATCCTTAAATAGCTCCATGAGAACTATTTCTTCATCATGATCCAACAATTCAAGATATCACAATCCCTTAATCGAAATCTTCAGCTAATAAATTGCCCCCAATAAATGGCTATTTTGAATTCATGAAGAGATAGGCATTTCTTGTAACTCTAGATTTCGATTACTTCTTGATTCTACAGTAATAACTGTCAATCAATCGTGGTTTACTTTCTCAAAACGTCTCATCGATACATGCGTGCAGTTATAGCCCACATAACTTCCCATTCCCGGGGAAACTTCAATAGTAAACTCACAACTGTCTTTAAAAACGGCTGGCACGTGACCCAACACTTCTGACAATTATAACCTACTCTTCACAAGCTAACTCTATAAAAGCCCATTATTACCTCAAAACTTTTCTTTTCACGCAACTTCTTCTTCAACCTTCCCTCTTCTTCAAGATTTTTGCACTCCTTTGAAATCTTATATCCTGAAGCTATCTGTGCTAAATCATTAGCCTCTTGATTTTTAATTCTAGGGACATGTTTTATATCTATGTATTCGAATTTTTTAAGAAACCTGTTTGCAATAACGAAATACATGACCAGGTTCTCCTTGATGCACTTATACTCCTTCGTTAATTGCTTGATTACTAGTTCTGAGTCACCCTTGATTTTGACCATGGTTGCCCCCAATTCCAACAAGGCTTCAAGTCCTGCTATCAAGGCTTCATATTCTTCCTCATTGTTAGAGCATGAAGGTCCTTCGATTCTATACAAGTTTTATTGGAATTCCATCAGGCGAAATCAGTAGAGTCCCAACTCCATTACCTTCTTTATGGGTGGAACCGTCGAAGAATAATCTCTAAGGCTTCAACTCAACTAGGAGTTGAGGAGTCTCAACCACTGCGTGATCTACTATTAAATATGAGACTAGTTTCCCCTTCATAGCTTTCAAAGGCATGAAGGCTAAGGAGTACCCAGTTAGGGCAAGAGCCCATTTTCCAATTCGATTGTGCATTATTGGCTTTGATAACATGTACCTGATAACATCAAAATGAGAGGAGACATACAAATCTAGTGGCTTTATATAATATTTGAATTTAGTACATGAAAAATGCAAACATAGGCACAAATTCTCTATCGAAGTATATCTAGTTTCTGCATCATTTAATACCCTACTTAGGTAATATATGGCCCTCTCGATGCCATTTTCATCTTCTTGCGCTAACATACTACCTATAGAAGTGTCTGAAGCTGATATATACAATCTCATAGGCTTCTTTCCACTTGGTGGTGACAAGATAGGTGGATTCATCAGATACTGCTTTATCTTTTCGAATTCCCCTTGATGTTCACTTGTCCACTCAAAATTTCCATGCTTCAGACGCATAAGAGGAGAAAAGACTTGAATTCGACCACTTAAATATGAAATGAATCTCCTCAGGAAATTTATCTTCCCTAATAAAGATTGCAATTCTTTCTTATTTGATGGTGCTTTGGTCTTCATGATAGCCTTTGTTTTATTCTGATTAATCCCTATCCCCTTTTTGTGAACCACAAATCCCAGAAAATCTCCAGCCTACACACCAAATGCACATGTAAGAGGGTTCATCTTCAAGCCATGCTTTCTCATTCTTTCGAATGATTGGCTCAGATGGATTAGATGATCTTCGTCTGATATAGACTTTATGACTATGTCATCTATATAAACTTGCATGAAGGTTTTGATGTAATCATGAAAA
The DNA here is from genome assembly GCF_029867415.1 of Vicia villosa. NCBI lineage: Eukaryota > Viridiplantae > Streptophyta > Magnoliopsida > Fabales > Fabaceae > Vicia > Vicia villosa. The sequence continues at coordinate 145,280,792 of NC_081182.1, forward strand.
ATAGAGTTCATTGCCCGTTGGCACGTTGCCCTAGCATTTTTAAGACCAAAAGGCATAACGATCTATTCGTAAGTGTCTATAGCTCCTGGGCAACGAAAGGCTGTTTTGGAAACATCCTTTTCTGCAATGAAAATTTGGTTATACCCGGAATAACCATCAAGCATGCTAAGATACTCATATCTTGCAGCTGAGTCAACTAGCATTTCTGCCATGGGCATAGGGTATTCATCTTTAGGAGTTGGTGCATTCAGATCACGAAAATCTATGCAAACTCTTAAAGAACCATTTTTCTTAATAACTGGAACTATACTTGCAATCCATTCAACATACCTGGTGGTCCAAATGAAATTGCAGCAAAGGAGTCTTTCGACCTCCTTTTTAATCTTCGAAAGGATATCTGGAGAGAATCTCTTTGGTGTCTTCTTGATTGGCTTTTTTCCATCCTTAATAGGCAGTTTTAGTTCGACCGGATCTCTCTTCAAACCAGGCATCCCATCATAGTCCCAAGCAAAACAATCTCTATTTTGTTTTAATAATTATACTAACCTGTTTTTCATCTTGGGATCCAGTTTAGCACTGATGTATGTAACTCTCTTCGTGGTTCCATCTCCGAGATCAATCTCTTCTAGTGGGTCCTGGGCTAAAATTTTTGCGCTTGATGACCCTGGATCTTCCTGGAATCCCATAGGCTCATCATCATAGATAGCGTCCAGCCTTTGGTCTATTGTTTCTTCGGGTACTTGATCCTCAAGAGACTTAGGTGCGATGTTTGCCCCCTGTCCTGTATCATTAAATTCCATGCTTTTGGCCCCAACAGCCATATCGATAATTTCGGCTTCGAGAGTCGCTATTCTTTTATTCTCAGCCATGTAGGCCGAAATCCTTTCAAAGAATAAGGATTCAGACATAATCAACGTCTTCGTTCCAGTCTGAGGGTCATATCCTTCTTGACTCTTCTTCTTCAGGTTGGAAACCATTTGGAAAGAGAGTCAGAAAGTATAAAGCATTCTTATTTGGAGAATAAGCATCTTCAGTCGGAGCACATGTGTCGTACCCCAAAATTTGCCCATCGCATTTCAAGATATCTTGGCTTAAGAAGTCTCCTTAGGCGCATATGATATCCAATTGCAAGCATGTTCACTCTCCTCCTAAGCAATGAGGACCAAAACTAGGGTTTTGCTCCTCTTCAAGAAAAATCGAGTTCTAAGACCTCAAATGGAACCCTTGGTCTCTCATATGCCTCAAAGTACCCTCGTTCCAAGTCTCAAGCTTCGATTCAAAAGATTGCTCACTCAATGGCCCAAACGATCAATAATCGTCTAGTTGACCTAAAAGTCAAACTATGGTGAAATCACAGTCAAAGTTCCTGATTTTTGGACAACATCCTAACTTTTAAGTATCATTCATCATTTGATCAATATTTGATTATGATTCATCAAGAAAAGCTCCAAAATCATCAAAAACCTAAGTTGCTAAATTAGGGTTTTGGTGTGAAAGTCAACGGAACTTTGACCAGTCATATCTCTCTCATACTTTCTCTGAAATTCCCCAACCAAAGCTCATTCTCAAGGAAATGTGATTCTCTACAACTTTGATGTTGGGCCCAAAGTCAAGAAATGCACCATTTGGGAGATATGAGCCAAAACATTACGGGTCCTTCTAAAAGATCGCAAAAAGTCATTTTTTCTCAAAGCTCATAACATGAACATGGAGGACTCAATTGAGGTGAAATCAAAAAGAGCTTTTAGAGGACTCCTTAAGCTTTCTAAAAAGTCCTAGAACATCTTCATATGACAAATATTGAGAGAGTTATGGCATGCACAAGTTGGGCGATTTTGAGAAAATGCATGGAACTCACATGGACAAAATTCATACTTTTGAACATGGGGCTTGTACTTTTGGCTCTCCCACGTGATGTCAAGCATATAAGAGGCCCACAAACTCATTTATCTTTATTTTATGATTTTTTATTTCTTTTATTTTAAATTTATTCAAATAAATTCAAATAAAATCAAATAGGATCATAATTAAATGATAAAAGCTTATACAATTTTTTTTAATCTTTTTTAATTATCCTGGAGGGCCAATTGGCCATATATTATTTATTTCATGGTTTTATTTTATTTATTTTTGTTTTTTATTCATTAAAATTCAAAATAAATCAAATAAAATCACAAACAAATGAAATAAAATTATATGATCCAATCACCAAATATTCTTGATTCATTAAAACCAATAACACGTGAGAAAGAAGAGTGGAAAAATAGAATTGGCCAAATAAAGAAAGATTTCATAACAAAATCAAAAGAAATTTTTTCTTCAATCAATATTGATTTGCTTTCAATTCTTTTAACCCTAATTCACACTAATATATATATAGGAACCATGCTCATAACAAAGGGACGAAAAAAGTGAAGAGGCATAAGGGTTTCAAAGAAGCAAAATTTCAAAAAAGGGTGTGAATCTCGTGTGCCCTCTTCAAGCGATTTAAAAGCCTCTAGGTCATTCAACCATCTTCACAAGGTGGTATAAGGTAAGACTAATGCATTAGAGACATCTCATGCTGCCCAGAATGCATGATCCATGTTCAGCATATTACTCACGTGAGATTTTCGTTTTCAATATTTTCGCCATGTTTTAATCAAACCTAATGCTATATTTGAGCTCTTCGTGTCTTTTAGATGATGTCTGGATCTTTAGTTTGAAGCTTAGGGGCGTATAATGTGAGATGCCATGATTAGGGCAAATCGGAGCTTTGCATCGGGTTCGCCATTCCAGGCCGTTTCAAACCACAGGAACATTATCATTGAACTCGCAATGGCCCAATTAGTGGTTCTAGGTAAGCTTTGAGATTGGCTAACGTGTTAATTCGCAGGTTTGAGATCGTAACCATGAAGAAGACGTATGCATGGGAAAATCCGCAGGTAACTCTGTGAGAAATTCCGCAGCAAATTCCATAAGTGAGGAGGTTGAAGAAGGTGAACAGTGACTCTGAAATAGGGACTATCACACGTGGCTTTCTCCTTCATTGTTAGTGGTCGGTCAATATAGCTTTCTTCTCTTCCCTCGCGTCATTGGTTGGTCAAACTCAGAGCCTTTCTCTCTCTAATTTGCATTGGTTGACATGCTGGTCACTGGATCCCACGCAGTCAGCATTTGACTTTCCCATTATCCTATTATTTATTAAATATAATTGTTTTGAATCATTATACTATCAGCTAATCGTTTGTGGTTGGATGTCAATGCAGCGCTACTTGAAAGTCCTATGACCTGGGTTCAAACCCAGGTTTAGACATATTTTTTCATGAATTATTTATCAACAGATCCAACGCAGCGTATTCAGGGAAGCCTACGATGCAGCCTCAATCACCAGCCATTAGATTTGCACGTTTCCAGATCCAACGCTTCATGGATGCGCCGCCCACCATGAACCTTCAAGCACTCGTCACACAGGATCAAGCGCCCACAGGTTTTATCTCTTCTTGCTGTTTGTCTTTTTATTTTATCATCATTATTCTTTTATGTGTTTTTTTTATTCCTTTTCTTTATAAGAAACAAAAAAAGCTTTTTATCTATTTATTTTTTAGTTTAATCAATTAGGTTTAATAATTTAATTAAGTTTTCATTTAATAGTTAATTAATTTAAATATGATTAATAATATAACTTAATTTTAATTTAGGGTTTTAATTTAGATTTATGTTTAATCACAATTTTTATGCTTAGGTTTATGCAAATTAGGATTTTTAGGCTAACTATTTCAATTTCTAGGTTCATAATATTTAACCTTATTTTTATTTTTAGGCTTGTTAAAATAATCGTAATTTCAAATTCCTTAAAGATTTAGAATTTATCACCATGAACTTCATTTGCCTTCAAACCTTGAATTTCTAAAAACGCGCAATTTCTCTTCTCATCCCTTATTCTGTGATTGTCGAATGCTTTCTATTTAATGTTTTCTTGCCTCTTAAATCCTGCTTTTATTTTTGCCCTTAATTTATTTTAATTATTTATTTCCTGCCATTTAAATTCTAGAAGGTGTATAGGTTGCAATTTTTGTGATGTAATAGTAATTAGGATTCTATTTTCCCGCATTTTAGTTTTTGCATCTCCCAAATTTTTGGTTATGTACCCCTTAATCCCGAAGCTCTGTAATAGCGTAGGATTTAATTTCCGCAATTTATTTTTTGCTAATATATTAACTGCGTGGTTAGTAAATAGGGAGTAATAACAAGTAATTGAACGGTAGCTCACCTAATTCAAGATAAATATAATCGAATACAGCCACATGATTGTTGCACACACTCACCTTTAGGGTACCTCTCTTGTTTCCTGTTGCCTTCAATTTCGATCAAATAGTCAAGTCCCTTCGAGCGTAGGGATACCTTAGCCTGCTGCCTACGATTAAAAATCACCATGTCCCTCCGATTTAAAGATCATGGTCCCTTCGATGTTGCCTTCGATATAAATGATCTTGTCCCTCGATTAAATGGTGATCGTCCCTTCAAAAGCTAAGGTATCCTTACTGTTGCCTAAATGACTATTTTATCCTTCCCTAAAGACATGGTGAGGACAGTTTTATGGCGAATGATATCTTCTCGATGACCCTTCACATCCAATTGAAAGTCTTCCTGCCCTCTTATGGTATGGATAGACTCTTTCGCCCGAAAAGCTTAAAGAACACAAAAGACAACTTAGGGTAGGTAGTTCTCAATTGCTTGCTCACACATTCAAATTCAAAATACTTTTCCAACCTCCTTTAGAATACTTTCAAAACAAGGCTACGCTTATTTACAAGCTAAAGTCCTTAACAAAATCTTTTTACTATCCACACATGACACTTTTTCAAACATTTCAAACAAATCAAAAGTGAGCTAAGCAATTAAGAGCCCATGGATAACCATGGATGCAAAGGGTGCCTTACACCTTCCCTTTGTATAACCTACCCCCCGAACTCAAAATCTTTTAAAGGTCTTTCCTGTTCTTTTTGCCTTTCCAATTGGATAAAATAAAAGCCGGTGGCGACTCTTGCTATCCGCAACATTTCTTTAAAGTCAGTTCACCGTATAACAACATGGGCTTATATTTCCCAAATTCTTGTCGAAATTCGCCTTATCTACCTGGTTTACTTCATTCATGAAGTAACTTTGATAAGCTTCTATATTTTCCATTATGCCATCTTTTCTCAAAATAGATACCCTCTGATGCATCATCGAAGGCACTGCCCCAACGCCATGAATCCATTCTCTTCTAAGGAGTAAATTGTAGTTAGCTTTCGCCGGTACCACCATGAACATGGTAGGCCTCATAATCGATCCCACAGTTAAGTCTACTTGGATTACTCCTAGAGTATGTCCTATTTTTCCTTCATAGTTTGACAGAACCATGTTATGAGGCATGAGATTCACCGCTGCTCCTCCGTCTACCAGAATTTGTTCACTGCCGCCTGTTCAACTTTGACCCTAATATAGAGGAGCTTAAGGTGATTTTGCATACCTTGATGTGGTCGCTCGAACTGGGCATTTTACTCTTCGATGGTGCCACTATTGAGAACATAGTAACACATAGGTTTGTGTTTTTCCATTTCTGCTGCATCAACCTCATCATCTTTGTCAATCTCTGTTTCTTGGTTGTACTCGTGGAGTAATACTGAGACCACATTGCAAGAATTCATGTGCAAATATGAAACTCCATCAGAGTCGAAATCATCAGTGGGTATATCATCCTCTCTCCTCTGTTCTTCTTCAGCTTTATTGTAATCTATCTTGCCCCCAGCAGGGAATAGCCTTCTTCCCACAGGAGGTCTAGTTGAATGAATTTCGTTTGGGAAGGTCCTTGTGTTGCTGGATTCTCCCATTTCAATCGAAGTTGTCTCCTTTTCTGCCTTCTTCATCCTCTGGTGCCTTCTCCACTGGGACCTTGACTTAAGGTTCTTACCCTTATAGTTCCCCGATCTAACGGCTTCTCTTTCTAAGGCTAGAAACTTCTTTCTATAAGCCCAAAACGTTCTTCCTCCATTATCGAAGTTCCTCCACTTGTCTTTCTTTGGTCCCACTTGAACCCATTTGTGCTCTGAGACTTCTGATGGCACTTTGAAGGTAACTCTTCTTGCTTTTCTATGTGGGCTATCTTGTCTTCTTGGGATTCCTCTGTTTTCGAAAATGTAAAGGTATGGATTACCCCTGCGGGCATCCCAATTCTGATTGGAAGGAATTCTTTCGAAGGATTCAGACAACCTTTGATGGTACACTGCCCCACATCTGGGGAATATCAAGCATTCAATTTCGTCTTTGTGGCAGCGAACAAGAAAACCTAGTAGGCTTTCTCCATGCTTTGGATACACTCTTAACAATTCACCTTCTTTCCTCTAGTTCCTATGTGTTTTAGCACGTTGCCACCTTTCTTAATTTTCTACCGCCCTCGGATTTACTTGTATACTGCACCTTAGGCATAACAGCATCTCAGAACTTTGTTTGTGACATATCAAGAGGTATTCCTTCAGTGTTTCGTCAGGTTTGGAATGACGAGAGTGCACTCCTTCTTTCTTCAAACAGCTTTCAACCTCTTCCATTTCTAGGGTTGAATGGTCCAGATTGACCATGTTGACGTCTAAATTAGCGCTCTAGGTAATTGACCTTTCTTCAAATTTCTTCCTTAGGCCTTCGGTAGCCATAGTTGTTTCTCCCGCAAGACCTTTAATAGTCTTTGGTTCGACTGACAATTCAGAAGTAACATCCTCCTTCAGGCCATCAGTAACCTGTTCTCCCACTTAGACACCTTCTCCTTCTTCTGTGATCCCTCTTGCTTCGACTTTGACCATGTCCACCATATTGATTTCGTCAGGCTCAGAGTAATTTGTATCAGCAATATTGACAGGGTTGCGTCTATCTTCATCTGGCTTTTTCCATTGTCTGCAAATTTCATACGCCCTTCCTTGATCGCATTCTGGATAAGATCCCTGAAAAGGAAACATTGTGAGGTTTTGTGGCGCAAAAAATTGTGGTATTTACAGTAGCCTCTCTTCTTCCGTTGCTCTAACGAAGGGATCTTAATATTATGAGGCAAAACCATTTGGCCATCTTTCACAAGTAAATCAAATATTTCATCACATTTAGTTACATCGAATGTGTATGTTTTCTTAGGAATTTTATCATTCTTTTCAACTTCGACGGGATTTTTTCCGTTCGATGGTGTGATCATCTTGCAGGTATAGGGGCCTTCTTCTTTTAATTCGGCTAGATCTACTTCGCAGTCTTCGAAACCATACCGGTCCTCGAAGGTTTCTGGTTCTCCTTCGTCTACTTCGACGTAGGTGACCCTTTCTTTCTTGTAACTTTTATTTGCCCTAGCCTTTTATGCTTTTAATCTTTCAACATGGCAAACTCTATCAGCCAATTGGGCCATATCTTGTAGATATTGAGTGTCTAATTTCTTCCTGATGGAGTAATCTAGACCTCCAGCGGCCATTTCGACTAATTCGTGTTCAGGTACCACTGTAAAACATCTAGCTTTTAGCAAACGAAACCTGTTTAGATAATCTTCTATAGGTTCAGTAAACTTCCTCTTAATACTAGCGAATTCTTTGAGACTTATCTTGGTTTGACCCATATAGAACTGTTCATGGAACAATCTTTCTAACTGAGACCAAGTGTCTATGGAGTTTGGTGGTAGTGTTGTGAACCACGTGAAAGCGTTTTTGGTCAAAGAACTGGTATCTCCTTAAAATTTAGTAAACTTAGGGACCTTGCGCCCCCTAGGCAATTCTGTTTGCAAAACATAATCTGATAGAGGAGAAGTATAATTTGGCCTTCGTAATCCTGGGTTCAGACCATTTTGTGTCATAATCCTCTCTATCATAGCAGTTAGATTTGTTTCCATCTGATTATTTTACCTAACCCTATGAATTACTTCGTAGGCATTTTGGTTTATGTTAATAACCACTACCCTTTTTGGTTGTTCCTCAGGGATATCTTGTTGAACTACCTGTTGATCTAATCCTGCTCTCAAGGGTTCTGTTTCAGGGGGTGGTCTTGATGGGCGAACTTGGTTTATGGTGGTTTCATCATCCTGAATGACTATTTGGTTTGTCCTTCGACGCGTCGAAGTTTCAGGAGCGCCTAAAAAGTTTGCTATTCGACCCATCTGCGCTGACAATTGTCGACATGTCTCAGAGTTGTCTTGGTTGGTTTTATCAATGTTATTTATTAAAGGAGAAAAGATAGCCCTCATTTCTCTGGCCAATAAACCTACCATATCTTGGTTACTAGCGTCCATTTGTTGTCGGAACGCTGCTTGATTATTCGTTGTTAATGTGGGTATGACATTTTGGCCTTGAACATTTTGTCCCACATTATTCATACCAGAACCACAGTTTTGGAATAGGGAAAAATTTGACATGTTGGGTGCTGGATAAACATGTATACTACTACTTAATCCTGTCATGTAAGAATATGGCATCCCGTAAGATGGATCTCTCCATTGTCTCTGGTCTCTGAATCCTTGGTTCGGAGGGGGTAACCCCTAAGTACCAAATTGTGGTATCTGATTCACTTGCGCATTCGAAGGGGGATTTGTAGCAGCAATAGAAATCGAATTATTTGCTTGGATCGTTCCTGTAGACCTAGGTATGGAACCAGTTACAGCCAGTGAGTGCGTTGGGCAGACATGGCCTGTGATTGTATGTCATTTCATGGAGGAACCAGTCTATACATATTGGAAGGCAATGAAAAGAATTCTTCGATACATCCAAGGAACTGTGTCACTTGGAATGTTTTTCTCAAGAATAGAAGATTATAAGTTGATTGGTTATTCCGACCGCGATTGGTGCAGAGATGTAGACGATAAAAAAAAAACCTCAGGATATGTGTTCTTTATGGGAAATACTGCATTCACCTAGTTTTCTAAGAAGCAACCAATAGTAACACTTTCGACATGTGAAGCTGAATATGTGCCAGCATCTTGGTGCGTTTTTCATGCAATATGGCTTAGAAGATTGTTAAGCAAAATGGAGCTAAAGCAGGTAGGTGCAACAATAATTCAAGTGGATAACCAGTTAGCAATTGAGTTAGCAAAGAATCTAGTGAATCATGAAAGAAGCAAACACATCGACGTTCGCTTCTACTTCATTCGAGAACATGTGAAGGAAGGAAGTGTCGAATTGAGGCATGTAGCAAGCAAGGATCAACCAACATATATTTTCACAAAACCATCATCGAAAGAAATTTTCGACAGACGCAAGAAATTGATAGGCATGATGGATGGTAGAAACATTTAAGTTTACATGGGAGTTTTGCTGAATAAACCTTAAATGTTATGTTAAGTGAGTTTAATTTAGAAGTCAGTTGAAAGGCCAAGAGTTCTTGTAGTGGAATTGTAGTGGAAAGGCCAAGAGGTTAGTGGTCTATTAATAAGAACTTAGTTGCATTTTAATTCCTAGAATAGCAGAACCTTGGGTCTATATAAAGACTTGTTTGTATTCTCATTTTAAAATAAGAAAGTAAAAACTGCAGTTTTAAAGTAAGATATCCACCAGTGGAATATATAGTGAGAAAAAGTGTCCAGTGCAGTTTTAAAGCATATTTTCCACCAGTGGAAATATAGTGTTAAAAGTGTCCAAAATTGTTACAACTGCAGTGTAGAAGTAGCAGTCAATTTTTTACAGTTGGCACTCACCGGTGGTGGTCGAGTTCTGCAGCAACTGTGGAGTTTCACTATTGTTCTATCATTTCCGTCAACGAAACCTTGGCACTCACTCTTCTTCTGTTCGATTCTCTATTACAAAATTGTTGTTGTGTTGATTATTGACTGTATCTCTGAGTGTGATTTGATACAGAATTAGTCATGAAGTTGGTTAAGTGGTGGTTAACTGTTAGGCCAAGAGCTTGTACAACATTTATTGCAAAATGTTGAAGTATGGTTTACCTTTCTTTTATTTGGTTGCCCACTTATATAAATAGCATACTATATTTATGTGAATGAAACTATTTTGAATTTAAAACTACTGATATAAATGTATAGCATAATCAACATGGTGCATTGTAATTTTTGTGTGCTTCAAATTCTCAGTTATTCATCTGTCTACACATTTGCATAAAGAAATTAACCATAGATGATATCCATGACATATATGAGTTTCACATCGTGATAATTCTGGTTTTCAATGCAATATTCTTCATACCTCCCATGCTCATGATGGAAATAGTATATGTGAGCACCGTCGAATGAATTTTCAGAGAGCTCACCTGCATTTGGAACATCCTAATATGCTTCCACCTGTTTCTGTTCCATGTCCATAATGCCACTCAAGCAAGGAGGCTCTTGATGTTCATGCCAAGTTACAGCCTTCTATGTAACCAAATGATGCTCAGAATCATGAGAGGGCTTGAGGTTTGCAGCAACACAGTTCTGGAAGAGTGTTTAATAATTATGTTGTTATAAGGATCTTAGTTATTTCCATTTTTTTCTTCCTCTTAGTACGTACTCCTTTTGTTTTTCCTCTTTTTCTTTAACTTATGGTCATACTCGTGTTTTTCTTCTTTTTCGTTAACTTATGGGCTTGTGTTTAGTTCATTCCAGTTTTTTATTTCAATCAATGGATGGTTTTTGATGCAAATCTGGATTTTAGAAAGAATTAATCGAAGAAAAATAGAATAATAATAATAGAAAAATAACTCGTGTATTATTTTTGAAAGTGTAATATATCTGCAATTGCTCTCAGAGCCAAGCTACTAACGAGAATAATGTTCTCTTTCCATAGCTAACACAATTGCTTTTCAAAAGACACCCTTTCACATTTCCTCACATTCCAGTATTATAGAACTCATCATGCAATTGATAGGAAGCTAATCCTACCAAGAATATAGAATTAGGGTTCAACAATAAAAAGAGGAAAGAACAATAAAAATAAGCTAAGAAAATAGAATTAAAAGATAACTTTGATTTTCATTCCTTGATTTCCAATGTCTCTATGAGACTAGATTATATAATACCCTTAATGGATAATAGACCTAAAGGCCCAACAACTATTAAAAGCCCAAGTACAACTAGAATTCAACAACAACACTAATAACTAATATTATTAATATTAATATACTCCTCTATCATTGCCGCGGGGTTCACTTGAACCTTGTCCTCAAGGTTCTAAAATTAATCCCGGATCCCATTGCTTAAACGGAACAATCAAAACGTTAGGCATCTGGACAAAAACACTACCGCTGGCAGTTTCTTGAACCTGTGTAAGGATAGCTTTTGAAACTTCAAAATGGCCTTTTTCCGCAAAAACAACTACAGCAGCATGAAATGCCTCCGGGTGCCTCACGTTCTGACAGTCACATACATACTTCACAGCATGAAAATTTGCTACATCATACTCTTCGAAACCATAAGCAATAAATATATCGGAATCAACATACTTTGAACCATCATCTATTCCTAAACCACCAAGTGACCTATCAAACGTATGAGTCAACACTTTCAGCAGCCCCTTTTTGAACCCGGCAATGCACACTTGCATACTAGCATGTCTAGTATCAGCAAAGGCCACATTTAACTGATCATTTTCAGGCAGATTTGTTTTATAAATCCCATACGCCAAAGCCGTAGTAGTAGTCTCATGAAGTAACCGAAACGGGTTGAAAACCAAGAACATCTTAAACCACCAAGTAGCATTCTTCAGGACATCATGACCTACCTCTACAAGTTCTTTCCAGAATGCTTGGAGTTCAGAATCTTGTGCAACAGCTTCATCTGATTTGTAATAGAAATTCACATATTTTTGAACCCATGTCTTAATAGCAGCCCAAATCTCTCGCCAATCAGAAGCATGAGGATAGTCCTCTATCAGAAGATGAAGATCGTGCAGAGAAATTGGATCCTTAATAGCCACTCCTCTTTTGATGAGATCATTAGATAGTCCTTGGTCAGTGAAAACCCAATCCTTGTAAACAATAGCATGAGAGTTCAACCAATGGCTAACAAGTTGGTGAGAACACGAGTCATTTACAACAACGAAAGCCTTGGCAAGGAGCCAAATTGAAGCTTCAATACCTTCATTTGAAGGCAGGTAAACTTTACTAACAGGACCAAGACTATCACCACCAGGATGTGGTCTACTCAACTCCATAGCCAATGGCTTCAAAGTTCCATCATCTTGCAAGAAATGGACAGTTCATGTAGCATATGCCTTTGTCTCAATTGCATTTATTTTCCCTTTTTCCTTACTTCCACCAACGGTGATAATCAAACTCTCCTGAGGATCTTCTTCTGGCCACTGACATAAATCACGCATTTTGAAACCATCAACCAATTTGTCAGCATCTTGAACTTCACTACAAGCGATTGGAATGTACCCCTCAAAATCTAGAACCAATAGTTGATCAAAATTATACCTAGGCTTCAATACTGAATTCATGAGAATAGCTTGCCCATGATGATCTGCCAGGTGCTCCATATAAATTGTACCCCTGGAGGAACCACTACTATTGATATAATCAACTAAAACATTAGATGTTACTCTATCAACATTTCCAGAGACAATGCTACCTAGTGTAACCACACATTCATTCAATAATCCCTTAAACTCGTCCTCATAATTTTTACAGTGGAATTGATCCCAAATAAATAGCAGCTTATCTACTAAATCTCCTCCTATAGTACATGTTAAAGAACCACACACCTTCTTTACTGCAGAGGACCAGATTTCAACTTGGAGTGTTTGGGAGCAGAATTTCATTACCTCTTCACTAGAAGAACTCTTAAAAAGGATAGTGGCTAAGAATCGGTAATCAATTACACGACTCGGGATGAATATGCATCTGAAGTAATTAAGAATATGAACTTTGCGGATGAGAAAGCCATTAAGATTCAAAAGCAGCTTCTTCTTCTTCAGATCGATTTGAGGGGGAAAACTCAATTCCGATTCTTCATCTTTGTCGTCGTCTGAGTCTTGTTGATCATCGCGGTTAACATGATCAGGTATTTTGTATTTGATTCTGACGAGATCTCCGTATCTAGAATTATTCATCGAGAGGAGAGAGTTCTCAGTATGTGTAGTCTCGAAATCAAACCTGCTGTCGCAGAGAGGGGGGATGTTGACGTCTTCGGAATCGTCGTATAGGTGAACATCGGTGCCGATTTGGAATACCGTCGTCGACACTTCGCTCAGAGATTCCTTCGTCGCTCCAAAACGGGGAAACCTTTTAGCTTCTCTATTGAAATGAGAAGCGATTGTTTGAGATCCGATTTGTTTCGATTTAGGTTGAAGGTGAATTCGAGAGAGACGGTGCGTGTAGGGACAAACCACTGCGTTTGAGGATGGGGTTTGGGGTTTTGGGAGAGGGTTTCGCCAATTCTCGCTGTATAGTGGGTTTACGGAAACAGAATTTGGAAGAAGGGATGAAGGTGTTGGTGTGGGTGTGAATTCTAGAAGTTCGGGTTTCTGTTTGAGAAATGAAAAGGTTGAAATGGTTTTGTGTGTGTTTCGGGATCCCCGAGCTGGTGGTTCTGGAAGGGGATTTGGAGGCAGAGATGAAAGTGTTGGTGTGGCTGCCGGAAACGGGAAGGTTGAAATCGTTTTGAGTGTGATGTTGCTCATTTTCTTTTTCTTCATCTTCTTTTTTTTGTGTTTTTGTTCGTCCTTCTTAACAGATAACCAACATAATTTCTTGTTCACCAGATATGCTGGATTTGGAATGGGTGAAGGAGTTGGGTATAATATTAAAGGTGGTGTATGACAAAGGTATGATTGTGGGGAAATTGGAGATGGGTATGAGTAATTATAATGTGGTGAATATCCATGATTTGGATACAAACTTGGTGATGTTGTTGGAACATATGGATTTGTGTAATAGGGTGAGAAAAGTTCCCATGGAAAGGATGGAAATGAAGATGTGGAAGAAGGGTTTGTGGGGTAGGTAGTAGGAGGAGTGCTCCATGAATGATATGAAGGTGTATGATAAGCATAATCCATAGGAGGATTTGAGTACATGGATGAAAGCACCAATTGATAGGAAGCTAATCCTACCAAGAATATAGAATTAGGGTTCAACAATAAAAAGAGGAAAGAACAATAAAAATAAGCTAAGAAAATAGAATTAAAAGATAACTTTGATTTTCATTCCTTGATTTCCAATGTCTCTATGAGACTAGATTATATAATACCCTTAATGGATAATAGACCTAAAGGCCCAACAACTATTAAAAGCCCAAGTACAACTAGAATTCAACAACAACACTAATAACTAATATTATTAATATTAATATACTCCTCTATCAGCAAATCATATGTGACATTTTATTATTTTTGTTACTATTTTTATTAAACTTGATAAATGCTTCTAACTTGTTTTCTCATTTCTTAGCATGTGTTTGGATTTTAAGTGATAATGGCAAAACCATAGTGAGCCACCACGATGTTGGCAGAAGCTACACTTTAATTCCTCTGATGAAAAATAACTGAATGAATGGCAGCAAGAGTGTTTATTGAAGGTGATGTAATATTACTTGCAAGTCCCACATAGATTGTTTTCAACATTTTGTAAGACGCTTAAACATACATGGGTTATTGCTTACATGGATTAGAATAATATTAGGTCTATTGGTGTAACTAAGGTTTTTTTTGAAAAGATGTATATTTTCAATAATGTTCATATTTAAATTATTTTATTATTACATTAAAATTAAAATTAATAATTTAAAAAATAAAAATAATTAATTTTAATTCAAAATTACAAATCATATAAAATCTTACGTGACACTGCTACAGTAACAACACGTCATTAATATGAGAGCCACGTGTGTAAAATTCTAGGGGACCATGAAAATCTCAAGTTGAAGGATAGAAAAACACTTAGAAAGGGGGAGATTGAATAAGTGTAACTCAAAAATTTGGAAGATAAAAATAATGAACACGATTATTTTTATCCTGATTCGTTGTTAACCAAACTACTTCAGTCCACCCCTGACAAGGTGATTTACCTCAACTGAGGATTTAATCCACTAATCCAACTGATTACAATGGTTTTCCACTTAGATAACCTCTAAGTCTTCTAGAGTCTACAGATCACAACTTGATCACTCTAGGAATCCTTTTACAATCAATGTAAAAAAAATGTTTACAAGAGTTTAGATTGCTTCTAATAAAGCTGTAATCACAACTGTGATATTTCTCTTAAGTTCAATACTTAACACTCACTAAGATATTACAAAGTTTGTGAGGTTGAAGATGAAGTTCGTAAGCTTTTGAATTTGACAGTGTTTCAGTATGTTTTGCGCAAGTGTTCTATTCAGCTTCTGGACAGAACTTTTATATATAGACGTTGAGAGGAAATGACCGTTGGGATGCATTTAATGCTTTGCGTGAATAGTACAACGCTGCATTTAATGTTTCACACTTTTGTCAACTACCTCGAGCCTTGCTTTTGCTGCTTTTACTGACTTTGCCTTTTGTAGCTTCTAACGTTCCTTTTGTCAGTCAGAGATTAGACGTTACAGCCTTTCATCTTGTACTTTCTCTCTAGACTCAAATTTGTAGATAACAACGTTTGAATATCAGAACCATCAGCTTTGGTGCAGAGCATCTTCTGTCTTCTGACTTTGAAGAGCTTGAGCGTGATACCATCAGAACTTCAGAGCTTGTTCTTCTGACTTCCATTCTTCTGATGCTTTTCAGTTCATGTTCTGATTCTGCATGACCATCTTCTGATGTCTTGCCAGAGCATGTTCTGATGAAGCCATCCAGAACTTTGAGTCAGTTGCTTCTGAGCGCTGATTTGGGCATACTCTTTATATATTTCCTGAAATGGAAAACTTAAAGGATTAGAGTACCACATTGTCTTATACAAAATTCATACATAATGTTATCATCAAAACTAAGAATATTGATCAGAACATTTCTTGTTCTAACACAAGTGAGGTAAAGTTTAGGAACCAAAAACCCACAATTACCCCTGAAAAGTGAATGAATTAAAAAAGTGATCCTCGAGATGAAGCGAATCAACCCCAACAATATCTAACAAAGGACGAACTTGTGACCAAAGGGAGGCGAAGAAGTCACAATGCAGAAACATGTGTTGTGTTGATTCCAGTATACCAAAGCCCATTACTCATAATTAATCCTCTTGAGAAATAATTGATAATATAATAAAATATATGAAACAAATAGTTTTCATATACGAGAAAGATGTATTGTTTATATCAATATTTTTAGAAACTAAAAGTCTTAATTGCAACTTTAGTCCACTTATTTTGTCTTTTTCATGATTTTGATCCCTCTATTTTAAAACCTACTATTTTAGTCATCTTTTTAAGTTTTATGTGCAATTCTCGTCCCCCTATTTTACTTTTTTCTACAAAATCAGTCTCTATTTTTGTCCATTTTTCAACAGAAAACTCAAAAGTGGACCAAAATCATGGTTTTAAAAATGAGAGGACCAAAATCGAATAAAAGATAAAATAGGGGGACCAAAGTTGCAATTAAGTCAAACTGAAAATAATTTAATATTGATACAAATATTTTATAAACGGAAAAAAGTGTATTGTTGATATAAATATTTTTATAAATGAAAGAAGTATTTTGTTGATTCAAAATAATAACGTGAACATGAAGTTACCGATCAAAATATGGAATAATAACGGGAACATGAAGTTACTGATCAAAATATTGAATAAAAAAAATTTTACTATTAATTTCAATATTTTTGTAAATAATGACAAAAATATAAAAATATTTAAATCGTAACAGATATATTATTTATTTAAATATTATTATATATTAAAAAGTTATACTTACCAATTTATTAATTTTATTTTAAAAAATAAATTATATTAATTAAATAATTTCATCTTTATTATATTATTTATTTTCATTTTTATTATATTTTGAAAACAAATGCGTGTAATACACGGTACCCGTATGAACGCACGAGTACATCACTACTATGTCAACGCACGGGTAACCATGCAAAAATCTATGCAAACACACATGTTATTTTATTTTTTTCTACAATATTAAACTTCATTCTTTTAGACCATTCTATTTTTGGACTTTTATGTAAAATTTATTTTTATACTGATTTTCATATAATTCTAATTTCAGATATTTATTTGTCTAATTTATTAAACTTTATAAACCTTTTTACTATTACAACTCTATCAATCCTAAAAAACACTTTTTTTTTCTATTTTTCACAATTGTCTTTTACAAATTTTTTCTTAACAATAGTATTTTTTTAAAAATTATACAATTATCTTGCAGTCCATTTTTATTTTTATTTTTTCTAATAATATTTTCATATTTTTTAATTTCTTGGAATTTCTATGACAAATTGGTAACAATTTCTTTCATTATTTGATTTAAAATTAAATATATTCTTGAATAATAAATTATCTATTATTCGAGATTTTTTTATTTTTCATATTCATTTTTGAATTCAAATGCGCGTAATACAGCGGTACCCGTGTGAACGCACGGGTATCCCACTAGTTTGACATATGCCAAAATTAATTCTTATGATTTTTATATAATAATTCTTTTAAATTTATTATCATAAAATACAATAATATTATTATTATTTGACATGTGCTCCTTTCAAAGTGCTATTAATAAAACTTCTACTACCTACCAAACTGAATAAGGAGTACAATGAGCCAACACTGCAACAAAAACAACCCACCAACAAAAATATTTTTGCACACCTTCATTTTGTCTCCAAATGAAAATAAGTTTAAAGAGTGTAACAGAAGTTTAGGACTTAACAAATAAAATTCAGCTTAACAACAAAGTATAAAAGAAGTTTAAAAAGTTAAGGAAAGCATTAAAGGTCAAATTAGGTAGAAATTTTCATCTGTTTTTATCATATTGTCTTCCTCAGTCTTAGTGCTTCCAATCCATTGTGTTGGACCTGGAAGGTTTAATGAAAATGTATTCTACAAATATATTCACACTCATGCTTATTGAGCAACCTCTTTGTCATAAACAATCATCTCAAAATATCTTACAACATTCCACTTATGGTGAACTTTTATAGCGACTTTCCACAATTCACTTTTGTAGCAGATGTCTTTTACACACTCAAAGGGTCTCGCCATTCGAAATTATCAGAAATCTTCCAACCATAAAACAAATATGAGAATATTGAAACGAAATTCATAAATCTACAAACCAATACTACGTATCAGAACGAAATCCATTAGAAATCTCCATTTTCTGCTTCATTTGAAATCAAAACCACAACCCATAAACAATCTACATCTTCTTCTTTGTGAATTGAAAAATCACAACCCATAAAAACCATTAAAACGATATTCATAAAAGAATGGTCATGAAGTAATAAATCATTTGTTGGTTGAAGAAAGTTTTGCATGTTTCTGAATAAAATCACACAAACATAAAACCGGACTATACAGCTTGTACCAACAAAAATAACATTACCTTCAATTTGACTAAGAATAAAAACAATCACGCTCACAATAAACCTCTCCAACAAATGAAAAACAAGAGGAAACATTATTTCAACATGAACCCTAATAAAAATTGATAAAAAAACATAAATTATTTTCTCAACAATAATGAAATAGATGTTACGCATACCTACTATTGAAAAACGATTAATAGGAGAATGAGAAAACAAAAGGGGAACGAAGAAGAAAGACGCAAAATAATATATTTTTAGATATTATTGGTCTACCTGTTAAGATTAGAGAAAAGGATTTAATAAAATAAAAATTAAAACAAAAAAATGGAAAGGAAAACCTAACAAAACGTAGAAGAAAATATT
Source organism: Vicia villosa (assembly GCF_029867415.1). Classification (NCBI taxonomy): domain Eukaryota; kingdom Viridiplantae; phylum Streptophyta; class Magnoliopsida; order Fabales; family Fabaceae; genus Vicia; species Vicia villosa. Next base: position 145,299,563 of record NC_081182.1, read on the forward strand.
AAACATCAAGAAAACATATGAAGTTCAAGGGTTTAGAAAAAAGATAGTACACGTATTGGGATAGAGAAAACGAAGATGAAGTATTTTGAGACAGAAAAAGTTTGAGATATAATTTGTTTACTTCTATATGCACTCAATTGTATTGGGAAGAATTAAAAGAGGGAAAGCATAATAAGCATTGGTAATGAAAAAGAACATCTGATTACAAATGAAGATAACGTGTACAGAATATGAAAGGGTGAACATGGAGAATGGAAATGAATTATTTTCCAAAGAGCATGCCATATTTTTCGGCCAATCAGAAAATGTAGACAAATTAGCATTAAATGAATTTGGGGCAACATTTTTAAGACAAAAAATACCCTCAAAAATTCAAATTTATAGTGTAAATCAAAAAGGGTATTATAGAGTTTTCCAAAGCATATTATTTTCTTATATGGTAGATAGGAAAATCCAACTAAAAACGTCATTTTTGTTGACATAACACCAACAATCTCAGACAGTGGTATCTGGTACCTATCTGGTACCTGTATGTTTTTTCGATGCACTAAAAAAAGCTACTAAATCAAAATTTGCATTTGTTAATAAGGAGTGGTATCTGATACATGTATGATTACCTACTTGTCTTGTATGTACAATAAAAAACACCAAATGAAACATATTCAACAACTTTACTGAATTAGGACGTGTCCAAAAGATATCTGCAACAACATTTGAGTCGCCCCTATTTCTAGTCTAACACATGTATTTCTCTCTATGAATAAGATTCGACAACATCTGCATTTCTGTCAAGGGACCTATCTAGCTTGTAGTGTATGTAGCTCTAGCTTTATACACCTGGGTAACACTCGTGTGGTTCTCTAAAGCTTTGTCTTTCAAAGCACAAACTATGTACCTTGGAGCCATATTGTAATTCGTCATTGTCATTCACAAACTATTTTTGAATAGAAGGTTCAATATGTCAAGGCCTTCTAAATCCTTAGGCAATCTATGATCGTGCATCCCTCACCTAACAATCACCTTTCAACCGATACAACTTGGCACAAATCTCAACCTAAAGGGACATTTAACTTTCATACTATAAATGCCTTCTAAGGAATTTCTCCTTTCAAATGCATTCTTCCTTTTATAATTTTCTCCTCTCTCACAACCCATAATCAATCTATCTTTCCTCCCGCGCTTCCCATTAGCACTATCCGAATGAACAGTGACAACAATGATATCATGTCGTTTACTAGTAGTCTATGCCAATGCTAAAGCTTCAGATCGGGACTTAAAAATATGTCAATTACAACATATAAAGAGTAAACTATCAATATCATAGACAGAAAAACCTTTAAAATTTGAAATTGTTACATAAGAAACATACAACGTCAATAATGAAGAACTGCGTAAAATATGTACATGATCTCGTAGAAGACACTGCCGGTTCTAGACCACATAAGTAAAACATTTTTATGTACTACCGAAAATTTTGTATATTGGCAAAATTTCCAATGTACCGAAAATTTACAAATTTCTAGAAGTTTTTATTACTCACCAAAATTTTACGAATTTCGAGTAAGTTTTTTGTATTTTTTACCAAATAAATACCGGAATTTTCAAAATTTCCAGTAATTCTTCCTTGGAAATTTTGTTTTCCCCCACACTATTTCCGGTAAAAACGCAAATTAGACTGAAAACTGCGAAAACCTCATACCGAAAATTTTGTTTTTTTACTGCTTTGGTCATAGTGAATTTTTTTAGACATTATAATAGCAAGAGCCTTTTTGTCATTAAAGAAATAAGGGGGTGTCAGGTATAACTGAGGGGGTAGAAAGTTAAAATCTCTCATTGTCATCCCAACAATTTTCTCATTTTCAATATTCAAACGACCGACAATAAGATGACCTGCTAACTTACAATCCAAGTCATGATTGTGCACACCACACACAATAAGTTTTCTAACATTTAAAGTTAGAGAGTACCCACACAACCCGGATGAACATCCACATTTGTCTTGATTCTGTGTCATCACGTTTTAGCTTTCTATTTGTTTCTTTGTACTCACCACCTCTTTCAAATCTAACACAATAGAAACTCTTCTTCTATAAAAACCAGAGTTAAATCTCTCAATAACTATACCAAAACTAATTTAACTGTTTCAACACGAACCCATTTAAATATGTCATCTCGTAATATAAACTTCAGTTCGTGGCTAAAATACTTACTTACATCAATTACAACAACTACTTTTGCAACACCGAGTTTAAGAGCACCCGATTCACCAACCTCTGGTACATTAGTATATGGACCAACAACTTCAAGTACCTCATAGACTAGATTGACAACATCGGGTTCCTCATTGACTAGATTGACAACATCAGGGTATACTATGTCTATAGTCGTTGCATGTAAAAGAAATAGAATCAAACAAACATTCACATTGGTCTTGAAAGATCCTTTCATAAGTGATTTGAAAGGTACCGAAATAATACTTCCAAACGATATAGACCTTACTATAGATAGAAAACCAGAATATGAATTAATGAAAAGAGATTTAGAACAATGATGATGATGTTATTTATAAACAGATTGATTACATGTCCAAACTCAGTAATTGAATAAAAAGAATTTTTTTTGTAAAAGTTTAAGAAAATATGAAATTAAATGTTGAATAAAATTTAAATATATATAGAAAAATGACTAGTTCAAAAATAAATAAAACTTTAAACACCAATTAATAAGAAGGTTAAATTTCAAATTCTGACAAACTTAACTTTGCCATTATTATAATATTTCAAAATTAACCTATTCATGTCATATCTTCATATATCTAGTTGAAACTAAAGCTACATCCTTTATTTTTTTTGTTAAAGAAAGCTGCATCCTTTGTCTTTTATTATTTTAATTTGCCCCTTATAAATTCATGTGCTTTCAATCTCATAAGAGTTTCTTTTATCATACCAAACATAAAAAAAAAAACATTCAGCAGTTTATACAGCTTTGATAGAACTTGGTCATTGTTATCCTATACAATAATAAATAGTAACAAAAATCATTATATCACAAAGTAAAACTAAGTATATACCTTTACCCAGATTATGTGCTTCATAATATAAAAAGTTAATATGCATAGTACAAATTTTGTTTCTTTTTACAATATGTAATAAAGCAGAGTATAAGAAAATTACACATTTCTGTTATTTACTTTAGCACTTGACATCATCATCACCCTTGAGATTTAGATAGTTCCTTCAAAGCATTAGCAATCTTTTCCTCAGATGGTTCACTAATGCATGCCACAAGAGGACTCTCATCTGGTACCACATCATCTCTTTGGTAGCTTCCTGGACCTCTAAGTCTATCATCTGAACCTTTAGCCACCACCCCTTTCATGATTATCGTCTTGTGCGTTCCGAATATCAATTCCTCGTAATCAGTGTCCCCGGTTTCTCCAAGAATCACATACATGTTCGCAACGTTTAGTCTCCATCGGACAAACAGATACCTAACACGAGTGAATAGTAAACAGTTTACGACTAAATACTAAGGCATTGTTTGCGATTATAAAACCAGTGTTTGCAATTATTATTAGTATTTACCTGAGCGCCTGTGCTCGAGATGCAAGGAGTGGAATAACCTGCATATATGATGAACCCCTGCAGTACATAGGATGACACCGTAGGCCTCGCATACGAAGCTTCTTCCTCAAGTCATCGACTCTCTTTGCCTGAAAAATAACAATACTAAATTGGCTTGGCCTTATAATTACAAGGACTAAAATGTTTATTTTCTAGTGAATTTCATCATGTACCTTACTAAGACCATTTATTTTGTATGAGATGCAATGTGCATTACTTGATTTCAAATCTTCTTCGACGGAGGTGGAAGAATTTTCTCCACCTTCTGCGGTATTCATAAGATGCCAAATGGTTTTCTTTAAACCTTCGCAACCCCAGCGATAATTGATATGCTCGGCATAATCCGGATCAGGAACAAGCTTTCCGTCTTCGGTGTAAGTACCGGGATAGTAAAGTTCACTTCCACTACTGCAAATCAAAGCATCAAAATCATTTACTTGGATGTTGCCAGATTTAAGAAAATCTATTGTTTGTTGTATCGGCATAGCCGTTGATAAAGCGAATCCCGAAACTCTTGCAGATTGAGGGTCTAACTGAACAGCTTTAATAATTTTTTGAACTATTTGGATCATTTTCTTATCAGGAGCTCCGTTATCATCATACAAATCGACTGCTATAACGATCAATCTACGACGTCTCCTCAATAGAGGATATTTTCCAGGTACATTCTCAGAAGATTCATTCAAACCGCCAGAATCGGAGTTCTTCATCTTGCTTAGTACCCTCTTAACTTGATCTTGCATATCACCCGCACCGTTTGCTCCAGCCAAGTCTCCGTCAATAGAGAGCCTAAGTGACATATCCTGAACATCTTTAAGAGATTCACTGAACGATTCATCGACATTTAAATCGTCTCCTGGTGTAGTAGTTTGCCATTGTGGATGCCTCATTCTGCATGCCGCGACCCGAGTCAAATACGTACGACAGTGTTCAGGCCACGAGAATAGGTGTATATTCTTCCAACCATTTTTTCTGCATTCATGCCATAGGTTTTTCTCTGACAACAGCTTGAGCAATGCATTCGTAATTGCTTGCTGATCATGAGGGTCCACAAGCAAACCATTGTTGAGAGCCTAATACATTAAAAGAGACATAATGAGATTCATGTTCAAAATATATACACACTAGGGATTCAGTCACATTGAATCGGTTCAATTTTGTATCGATTCAAGACACGACTTGCGTGCATTGTAAGATACTACAGCAACCTTTGTGACTAGTGACTGTTGCATATAAATGCGAGTTTTATGATTTTCAAACTTATCCTTAAAATTAGTTCAATCTAAAACATGGTGCAAGGTTCTTGCATTGATCATGTAACTAGTATAAAGATAAAGCCTTCATATACCCGATGAATGTCGACAGGTCCCCCATTTTGAGTGGCCACCATTGGAAGCCCATGTGCTGCTGCCTGCATGATCATGAACAAATTCAGACTGAAAAAAGAAAAGAAATCACTTTAACCCAAGTCGCTAACTAATTAAAACCTACCTCAATCAAAGTAAGACCAAAAGGCTCCACCAAAGCAGGATTTATGAAAACACCCTGAAAGAAATTTCAAATTATTAGCTTATCATAATAGTTTAAGTGTTGTAAACTAGTATGGCTATTTAACAATATACCTTTGTTTTTGCCGAATATCGGTATATGTCTGGAACATCAGACTGCTTGTGATGTTTAGGGTATGCTACTTGCCCATAAAGGTCATACTTATCAATCAACTTCAACACTGTTACAAGCACACTTGCATTCCCGGACGACATCTCATCTACGTCGTCCCTATTTCCCATTATGAGCATCTGTTTGAAAACATATCAGTCCTTCTAAAACCATGTTCGGATAAATAGTTCAAATAAGCGCTTATAATTTTGCATTGAGAGGGAAAGTGAAATTAGGTGAACTTACAAGGTTAGCAAGTTCTCTTAAGGGACGGCTTTCTCCAAATGCTTTTAACAGAGTGGTTAAGTTCTTCTTTGGATCTGGCCTTGATAAGGCCAATATCACAGGTTTGTGAGGATTTGAAAAGAAACGCATAACCTGCGAAAAACAAAAAATCCATAATCAATGTCTTTGAAAATATTGTTAGATAGTAAACAGGCTCTTAGTTACTCACTTCTGACAAAATTGGAGGCACTGCTTTTGGTGAAGTCCCTTCAAGACCGCCACCGCCACCGGTAAGCTGAGCAAGCTCTCCATCAACATCAGGGCAATCTTCTTGTATCACAACATTGCTAAAGTCCATACCAGGAGGAATAACCTGTGAGCAGCTAAGAATGTTATAATTTGAACATTCAATCTCAAGTAAACTTTAAGGCCAAATCAGTTAACATATTACCGCCATCCTTGGCATGTATCGACCATGACAATTGACACCACGTCTAGCACGAGCACGCAGTACTTTCTCAAGCTTGACGTCGAATCCATCATAAAGTCCCCACTGCTCCTCAATTTCTTGTTTTGTACTAGTGATAACAAGTTCGGCAGCATCAAGCGAAAGTTCTTCTGCTTCAATCCTCCTCATCATCTTATACGTTGAATTGATATCCTCCTTCGACTGGCGTCCTTGCTTAAGAAGTTGTTCAAGCTTGTTTCTTCCGAGTGAATGACCGGTCAGAACCATAGGTACATTCAAAGCACCGGAAAGAATAGCAGCACTATCTCCAGCATCAGCGTAATGTCCGTGAATCACATACGGCCAAACAGGTTGGTCTCCACCGACTTGTTCACCCAATGCTTTTGACATATTGAGGATATGCGTTAACGCTCCATCCACAAACTCTTGAACATATGGCCAAAGAAGCTCTTTCGGTAGGTATTTATTGCGCGGACCGAATGGTATTCTTATGATATATGCACCACTGCTCTCCCCAATGCTATCATCATCCTCTCCACCTACAGTTAGCATTTCTGTTGGTTCTCCATAGCTCCAATCAACCTCTGGCGATGAGATTTGGCGTGTAAATAGATCAACTCTGTATACTCCAGGCATTTTCGCTAGTGCGCGAGCAAGTTCCACCACATACTTGATCTGACAATACAATATTTCAAACATTACTTAGATGTATAAAAGACATTCAAACGTATTTCTTAAATTTATACGAGAAGAATTGTTAAGTACCTGTCCACCGGTATCAGAATCTCGACCAAGCTCCATGTTTTCTCCCCTAACCAATCCATGCAAACTGCGGAACAAAAGTGCAAAATTATAGCATGAACAAACCCTTAAATTTTCTCACATTTCTAGATTAACAACCATTAAACTGTGAATGGTGATACCTTATGAGGACAATGTAAAGCTTCTTTTCATTTTTATCATCAGACCAAACTTCCAAATTAGAAGTCTGGCGCTGAAATTGTTTTCTTGGAGTCTCACATTGAACCATCTCCCCAAGACTGTCACCTTTTTCTCCTTCTGATAAATCTTCTGATAAATCCTCTGTCGCTTCGCGGCGTCCTTGTTCTCTCTCCCATCTTCGATGCGCCTGTCTCTGAGAATCTTCCCATTCCAACTACACAAGAAATTATACAAATGTTACACCTATATTGAAGCTATTATGAATACTGCCTGTTATATTCATTACAGAAAGAAGAAAAAAAGGTAAATAAAGATATAAAGAACCTGTTTCTTCTTGCGTGCAAGATGCCAAATACGCCAACACATGTTCTCCAATCTCGAACTTCTCTCCCTCGTGTTACGTGTAGCAACCACCTTGATCCAAGTGCGATACAAGTCAGATTCATCGACACTCGCCACCACTTCTTCCACAAAATACTTCGTCGGATTGAAATGCCCTCCATCTCTAAGAGCAGCTTGCGGTGGCTTCTGCTCTTCAATGTTTGATGCACCGGTCGATAGTATTGCCTCAAGATAGCCATTGATCCATTCGTTCCCAGCCATGATTATGTTATGTTAACGTAGAAAACTATAGCCAAATAATGTTAGTGATAGATAGAATGTTGATCAATGTTGTTGTAGGTTTAGGCCCGGCTTTGAAATGTGTTTGCATGAAAAAGAAAACATGGTTGCATGGGGGAGGAGAAAGGTGTTTTGAGTTGTGTGATTGGGAATGATGATGAGAGTAACAGAGAGAGGAAGAGGTGGTGGAGAAGGAGATGGGAATGGAGAGAGAGGCACGTGGAATTGAATGGTGGGAAATAGACATACACACGTGTAATGTAAACTAGAAACAAGAGAGAGAGTTCGGTTTCCCTCTTCTTCTGATTGATTGTTACTCCAACCCTCTATTAGGTGTTTTTTAGTTTTTTACACTTTTCAAAATAACTATTAGTTGTGTTTATTTCGATAATAAAACGAATAAAACAATTATTAATTAAATTAGTTTTATTTTAATTTTGATTATCTTTGTAAGTATTCTATATTATTATGTTTTTGAGAATGATCTTGGGACAATTAAGTTTAAGATTATGATATTTGAATGATTAACAAGTGTATAACAAGTCCAGATATTTTGTGTATTAGTTTATTTACTTCTGCATTTAATTATTCTCCTGGGCATTGAACTTTGAAGTCAAACTCTAATCTAACTTAGTTCTTATTGATTCAGAGTTTGCACTACTATAAAATATACCTTTGGTAAAACTAAATTACAACACTTTTACCGTTAAGCATGGTAATACATCCTTTTTGAATGCGTCTTATTTTTTATATTTACAAGAGAAACATTGCATTACAGTCAATACAATTAACCGTGATTATACATTCATTGAGTGTGAGAGAGTTCGATTCCGAACTCTAATAATTTTCTACTTTTTTTCACTACAATGAGTGTTATACAATATATATCGCCATTTCTCTCAGCAAAACCCTAGCATACATATTATCTCTTCTTCTTCGTCATTAGCTTCCTTATTCTACATTATAGTCGTCAATATTGTTCTTCATTGATAGGTATTCTTATTCTTCCTTAATCTCTCGTTTTCGTGTATGTTGTTATGTTTCACATGATGTTCATACAATTTTCTTCTTGTTCGATATGGTATTTTTGTTGTTGTATGTTGTTGTTAACACAAGTTTGCACCTGACTCCTGAGTTTTACCATCCTTTTATTGTGGATGTTATTGGTCTAAATGATACAATAATTTTTTAATTTACAATGTATCTATGTTGTTGTTGTATGTTGTTGATGTTGTAATTGATGTTGTTTGTGTTGTTTGTTAATAAATGGTATTTTATATGCAGCTACACTACTAAAAAAAGCGCTTCTAAATAACGTCGGTCGCGAAACACGTTATATCTCGGGAAAAGAATCGAGGTAACGAAGGGCGTCATGAAAGTAATGACTTAACACCTCGTTTTTTAAAGAACCGAGGTAAAGGTTTATTATGGCATGAGTTCAATCCCAGTTTCTGCACTTTTATTATTTATAAAATCTAGCGCCTTCATTATCTCGTTTATCATAAAAACTGAGGGGTCATTTGAAGGATAGAAAAACACTTCTAAAGGGGGGGTTTGAATCAGTGTAGCTTTAAAACTTGTAAGATAAAAACAATTTGCACAATGATTTTTATCCTGGTTCGTTGTTAACTAACTACTCCAGTCCACCCCCTTGGAGTGATTTACCTCACCTGAGGATTTAATCCACTAATCACACAAGATTACAATGGTTTTCCACTTAGACAACTTCTAAGTCTTCTAGAGTATACTGATCACAACCTAATCACTCTAAGAACAATCTGCTTAGATACCCTCTAAGACTTTCTAGAGTATACTGATCAACAACCTGATCACTCTAGTTCTTACAACTTAATGTAAACAAATTCTAAGAGTTACAATGCTTCTTATAAAGCTATTATCACAACTGTGATTTTCTCTTAAGTTTAAGCTTGATCTCACTAAAGTATTACAACAGCAATATAGTGAGGTTGATGATGAAGTTTGAGAGCTTTTAATTTGAACAGCGTTTCAGCGTTTTTGCATAAGAGTCTTGTATTCAGAATTCGTAACTTAGCTTCTCATCAGAACTTCATATTTATATGCGTTTGAGAAGATGACCGTTGGGAGAATTTAATGCTTTGCGTATTCCGTACAGCATTGCATTTAATGTTTCACTCTTTTGTCAACTACCTCGAGCCTTGCTTTCGCTGTGTCTACTGACATTGCCTTTCTTAGCTTTCAACGTTCCTTTTGTCAGTCAGCGTAGCCTGCCAGCTAGTACTTGCTTCTGATCTGATGTTTGTGTGAACAACGTTTGAATATCATCAGAGTCAAACAGCTTGGTGCAGAGCATCTTCTTGTCTTCTGACCTTGAAGTGCTTCTGAGCGTGATACCATGAGAACTTCAGTGCTTCTGCTTCTGATCTCAAGTTCTTCTGATGCTTCCATAGACCCATGTTCTGATTCTGCTTGACCATCTTCTGATGTCTTTCCAGACCATGTTCTGATGTTGCATGCTGAACCTTCTGAGTTAGTGCTTCTTGCGCTGATTTAGTGCATACTCTTTATATAATTCCTGAAATGGAAATTGCATAGTATTAGAGTACCACATTATCTCATACAAAATTCATATACATTGTTATCATCAAAACTAAGAATATTGATCAGAACAAATCTTGTTCTAACAATCTCCCCCTTTTTGATGATGACAAAAACATATATAAATGATATGAATTTGCAATCAGAATTTCAGACGGCTAAAGACAATTACACAGCTATAGCATAAGCATATAAACATAGTGTGTGAATATGTCTCCCCTGAGATTAACAATCTCCCCCTGAAATAAATACTGGAAGAAATTTATAAATAAAGGACTTCCCTGAGTATTTTTCATTTCAGTTGAGACGATCACATATGCTTAGATCTTCAGAACATTCACAGCTTCTGATTCTTGCTTCCATAGGACAACTTCAGAGCTTGAATTTCTTCTTGAATCATTGCATGCCAGATTGTATCAGAACATTGTTGAATGTACCAGAGCATCTTCTGAGCATCTCTACATCCTGAAATGTTACAAAACAAACTAAACGACAACAGTAAGAGCATGAATGAATCAGAACATAAAATATGTATCAGAACATATAATTATGTATCAGAGCAAACAGTAATGTTTCAGAGCATATTTTAGAACTAAAAACATGCATCAGAACATCTAAGGAATAAAAATGAGTTAGAGCATATTCTATCATCAGAATATCAGATCATTCTTCCTTCTTGCTTCTGATCTTGAAGCTTTACAGCACTCAGCTTGCTTCAATTTCCATGAGCTTGATTCCATACAGAATTGCTTTTCCACATGTTTTTGCTTCTCATGTTGAGCTTTTAAGAAGATCTTCACTTCCTGCAAAACACTCAAAGACACAGAACTTGAAAATTCTTGTTAGAAATGTGGAGACTTTCTCCCAGCAACTGATAATATAAATCAGATCATTTATCACATTTTCTCCCCCTTTTTGTCATAGCATCAAAAAACATAAAAGATTCAGATGAAAAAACAAACAATATGAGAGAAAGAAGGATAATATTCATTGATTTGCAGAAGGATAATTGTCAGAAGTACAAAGGAGGATGCATAGAAAGCAGATGCAAAAACAAAGAGAAACTACTAAGACACAAAGACTAAGACGACCCTAGCTTAGACATAATCTTGGCCAGCATGTCGTGAATCCCAGCATTGCTCTTAGGCTGCCTCTCCATGAAAGTGCGGAACTCAGCATAGGTAGTATCTTGCGCGTCCATGCGAGAAGATAGCTCAGCTTGGTTCTTCTGAATAACCGCTAGAGTCTTCACCAGAAGAGAGGGTTCTCCAGAAGAAGCTTCACAACTTCTGTCCAGAGGGACAGCATTCTGAACCGCAGCTTCCATAATCAGATCATCATCTTGATTTTCCTCAACAGGAACAGATTCAACAAGATGATCTTCAGCATCAGCTTCTTCCATAGAAGCATCTCCTTCATATTCTGCAGCAGGCAGATCAGAATCTCCATTCTCAAGAGCCTGAAGAATGGCAGCAAGATTCTTTGGTGCAGAAGGACCTTCAACTTCTGGTGGGTCAACAACTTCTGGAATGACCAAGTTAGGGTCTTTCTCAGAAGGATTTTCCCTCAGAAAGTCGAACAAAAATTTGAAGTCTCCAGTCAGAACTGGATACTTAGGTCTCCATACCACCATATCTCTGCAGGGGTTAGCTTCCATTTCTGCAGCAATCCTTGCTTCTACAAGTTCATCAACAAATATCTTCTCCTCAAGAACTCTCCTGTTTCTGATGGGATGATGATAGACACCATTATCAACCTCAAGAAAATAACCAGCATAACCAAGAGCAGCAGCCACTAGTCTCTTCTGAACAGCCATAACTCCAACTTGAAAATCCTGGCGAAAGCTTCTCCAGAGGTTTCTAGTAGAAACATCATCAAGATAATTGAAGAAGACATCCTTCAAGAGATCCAGCCGACTGATAACTTCATTTCTGAACGACTCCAGGTAAATATGAGGTTCAGGTTCATGAGGGTTGAAGGTGAATTTGTAGTTTGGGTAGAGAAGCCAGTATGGGTTGGATTTTCTGGTAGGAAGGAGATGGGATATAGAAGGTGGAGGTGCTGTGGTTGAAGAAGATGGAATATCTGTGGAGATGGTTGATGAGGATGGTATATCAGTGGGGAGGATTGATGATGATGATGGGATATCAGAAGGTGTGGGAGGATAAACATTTAGTGGAGTGGGGTTTAAGACAAGTGTAGAAAGAGATGGTGGAGGAGGATTTAGAATGGTGAAGGTGTTTTGTGGTTCAGAGGGAGGAGGTTGGGTAGAAGACTGAGGTTCAGAAGGAGGAGGTTTATATACTTGCCTGGAGAAGTTACCAGTTCTTATAGCTTCAAAAGAATCTACTTTAAGAGGGTCATAAGTGACCTTCTGCTTCTTAGCTTCTCTAGCAGCTTCTTCTGCAACCTTTCTCTTCAGCCTTGCTTCTTGCTTCCTCTGAGCCTTCTTCTGAAGATCAGCTTGAGAAGGAAGCACTCTTCCACGAATCCACGCAGGATCAACAGAAGATTGAGTTCTAACAGAAGCTTCCAAGTAACACTTAACAGCCTTGTGAAGTTCTGCTTGGAACAATGTAGCAAAGCCTTCCACAGGAGTTCTTCTAGACATAATATCTGGGAAGCTTGAAGGAGCAGAAGTTACATCTCTGATAAGTTGCATCCTTAACAGATCAATACCATTGAAGACAGGTCCTTGAATAATTCCAAAGAACCTAGGCGTCCCAATAGTCCTGAGGGAGTCCATGGTGAAGGATTCATGGTGAAATGCTTGGTTTCAGAATAACGCTAGGGTTCGTGCGATGAATGCAAAGAGAGAGACAAATGAATAGAGAGGGAGTAAAAAATATGAAATGAAGATGAAGAGGGTATTTAAAAAAATGAATAAAAGAAAATAATAAATGCAGTATGGTTTAATGAAATGATTAAAAAAACATGACATCAATATGCATTTAATGAGAAATGACGTTAGGAGAGATAAAGTGACAAAATGAAATGATTTGCACAGTTACCTAGGGAGGCGTCTTCTCAACTGCACGCATGCTTGTCCAGAAATAGTAAACACGTGTTCATTTTCTGGAAAACTGGTGACAGCTGTTTTACTTTAAAAGAGATTCTGAATCAACTTAGATAATGAAACGTTAGTAATAACCGAATCAGAACTTCTAACTGATTATTATCAGAACTTCTTATAAACACATAATCCTAACACATTTCAGAATATACCCATACACAAGATCTTCTCATCTTCTCATTCTGGGCATAAATCCATACTGATATTTTTCAGAATGAACTTAAACCTATCTTCAGCAAGGGGTTTTGTAAAGATATCAACCCATTGATGGTCTGTATCCACAAAGTTTAAAGAGAGAACACCCTCCTGAACATAGTCCCTAATGTAATGATGTTTAATCTCAATATGTTTAGCTTTGGAATGTAAGATAGGATTCTTAGATAAACATATGGCAGAAGTATTGTCACAGAAGATAGGAATGTTACTCTCATATATTTGATAATCTTCTAGCTGACTCTTCATCCAGAGCATTTGTGTGCTACAACCAGCAGCAGCAACATATTCTGCTTCTGTTGTTGATAGGGCAATGGTAGCTTGCTTCTTGCTGTACCAGGAGATCAGATGACTTCCTAGAAATTGACAACTTCCAGAAGTACTCTTCCTTTCAATTATATCTCCAGCATAGTCAGCATCACAAAATCCTACTAAGTTGTATTCTTTAGATCTTCTGTAGACTAAGCCAACATTAGTAGTACCTTTCAGATACCTCAGAATTCTCTTAACAGCAGTTAAGTGAGATTCTCTAGGATCTGATTGGAATCTAGCACACAAACAAACACTGAATAGAATATCAGGTCTAGAAGCAGTAAGATTTAAAAGAGATCCAATCATACCTCTGTACAACTTCTGATCAACCTCCTTACTTACCTCATCCTTACCTAGGACACACGTTGGATGCATAGGAGTTTTGGCTTCTTTGCTTTCAGAAAGATTAAACTTCTTCAGAAGTTCCTTCACATACTTCGTTTGATGAACATAAGTTCCATCAGAAGTTTGATTGATTTGAATCCCAAGAAAGTACTTGAGTTCACCCATCATACTCATTTCAAATTCAGCCTGCATAGACTTAGCAAACTCCTTTCCAAGTGAAGCATTAGATGTTCCAAAAATAATATCATCAACATAAATTTGACAAATTAAGATGTCCTTCTTAGATGTTTTGCAGAAGAGAGTCGTATCCACTTGTCCTCTAGTGAAACCATTGTCTAGAAGGAAAGAACTTAATCTTTCATACCAAGCTCTAAGAGCTTGCTTCAATCCATACAATGATTTCTTAAGTTTGAAAACATGTTCTGGAGACTTAGAGTCTTCAAAACCAAGAGGTTGGTGAACATAGACTTCCTCATCTATATAACCATTTAAGAAGGCACTCTTAACATCCATCTGATACAGAGTGATGTTGTGCTGAGTGGCAAAGGAAATTAATAAACGAATAGATTCTAACCTGGCCACTGGTGCAAAGGTTTCTGTATAGTCAATCCCTTCTTGCTGACTATATCCCTGAGCCACCATTCTGGCTTTGTTTCTTACCACTTCTCCCTTCTCACTGAGCTTTTTCTGAACACCCACTTTGTACCAATGATGTTGAATCCTTTTGGTCTAGGAATAAGATCCCATACATCATTCCTTGTAAACTGATTATGTTCTTCTTGCATGGCAATTATCCAGTCTGGATCTTCTAGATCTTGATCAACAGAAGTTGGCTCGATCAAAGAGACAAGACCTAATTGACATTCTGCATTGTTCTTAAGGAATGCTCTTGTTCTGATAGGATCATCTTTCTTCCCAAGGATCACATCTTCTGAGTGAGCTGAGGTGAGTCTAGAAGATCTTTTGACTGTTGGCTCTTCAGAAATTCTGAGATTCTCTAAAGATGCAGCAACTTGATCTTCTGATTCTTTGCTTCTGAGATGTTCAGCTTCTGAAACTTTGCTTATTGGTTCTACAGCTTCTGATATATCAATATCTATATCTGCAAAATTCTCAAACTGCTTTGGCTTTTCAAGACCAAGCTTATCATCAAATCTGATATTGATTGATTCTTCTACAACCAATGTTTCAGTATTGTATACTCTGTAGCCTTTGGAGCGTTCAGAATATCCAAGAAGGAAACATTTTTGTGCCTTAAAATCAAACTTACCAAGATGATCTTTAGTATTCAGAATGAAACAAACACATCCAAAAGGATGAAAATATGAAATGTTGGGCTTTATGTTCTTCCACAATTCATAAGGAGTCTTATTTAGAATAGGTCTTATAGAGATTCTATTCTGAATATAACATGCAGTGTTTATTGCTTCTGCCCAGAAGTGCTTAGCCATATTGGTTTCATTGATCATGGTTCTGGCCATTTCTTGTAGAGTCCTATTCTTTCGCTCTACAACTCCATTTTGCTGTGGAGTTCTAGGGCAAGAGAAATCATGGGCAATACCATTTTCTTTGAAGAACTCCTCAAATAATCTGTTCTCAAATTCACCACCATGATCACTTCTGACCTTTATGATTTTGCACTCCTTCTCAGATTGAATCTGAGTGCAGAATTCAAAGAACACTGAATGAGACTCATCCTTGTGTTTTAAGAACTTTACCCATGTCCATCGGCTATAATCATCTACGATGACTAATCCATATTTCTTCCCTCTGACAGATGCTGTTTTGACTGGTCCAAACAAGTCAATGTGCAGAAGTTCTAACGGTCTTGAGGAAGAGACAACATTCTTAGATTTGAATGCAGGTCTGGAGAACTTGCCCTTCTGACATGCTTCACAAAGAGTATCTGATTTGTATTTCAGATTTGGGAGACCTCTGACCAGATTTAGTTTGTTAATATGAGAAATCTTTCTCAAACTAGCATGACCTAATCTTCTATGCCAGACCCATTGCTCTTCAAAAACAGACATAAGGCAAGTCACCTTCTGCTTCTCAAGATCTAAAAGATCAATCTTATAAATGTTGTTCTTTCTCTTGCCTGTAAATAGGATTGAGCCATCCTTCTGACTTACAGCCTTGCAAGACTTTTGATTGAAGATTATGTCATAACCATTGTCACTTAATTGACTTATGGACAATAAGTTATGCGCTAATCCTTCTACAAGAAGTACATTAGATATGGAAGGAGAGTTACCAAAACTTATGGTTCCAGAGCCAATAATCTTAAGCACCAGACTTGGAACACAGAACTTCTTCCCGTCATGTGTCGCGAGCACCCAGAGTCCAGGTACCATGACATTTTTTGCTTTGTCTTCTTTGCTGCTAAGGATATCTGCAACAGAAATTATCTTCTCCTTAGGTACCCACAATTTCTTGGGTCCTTTCTTGTTGGTTTTCCTCAAGTTCTGATTGAACTTGGGTTTAGCATTATAAGTAACAGGAGGAACAGCATGATATTCTTTAGGTTTGGCAGCATGATATCTTTTATATTGTGTCACATGCTTCTTGGTGTGTGTAGTGTGAAAACTCTGTGCATGTGAAGTGAGCCTAATATCATGTGAGTGGCCATATTTGAACTGATCATACAATGGCTTGTATGTGATTTTCAAATCATCAACAAGTTCAAATTTATGTGAGGTATCACCCTCATAGCCAAAACCAAACCTTTTGTTTCCAGAAACACCATATATCATAGAAGCAAGATGACTTCTGCCAATACTTCTAGACATGAACTTTCTGAAGCTCAAGTCATGTTCTTTCAGAATATGATTGAGGCTAGGAATGGATTTTTCTGATTCAGAGGGAGATCCAATATCTTTGGATAATTTTAAAACTTTTTCCTTCAGTTCAAAATTTTCCACTCCCAGCTTCTTAGTTTCAAATTCAAATTGCTTTTTCAGCTTTTTGTATTTGATACTAAGATGAGCCTTGAGTTCCAGAAGTTCTGTTAAACTGGAAACTAACTCTTCTCTAGATAGTTCAGAAAATACCTCTTCAGAATCTGATTCTGTTGTAGCTTCTGATCCATCATCTACTGTGGCCATCAGTGCAAGGTTTGCTTTCTCTTCTTCAGAGTCTGATTCTGATTCTTATTCAGAATCATCCCATGTTGCCATAAGACCTTTCTTCTTCTTCTTCTGAAACCTCTTCTTGGGATTCTCCTTCTGAAGTTTTGGACATTCATTCTTGAAGTGTCCAGGCTCATTGCACTCATAGCAGATGACCTTCTTCTTGTCAGATCTTCTGCCTCCAGAAGATTCTCCTCTTTCAGGCTTCTTTGAACTTCTGAAGCTCTTGAACTTCCTTTGCTTGCTCTTCTAGAGATGGTTCACCCTACTGGAGATCATGGACAGTTCATCATCTTCTTCTGATTCTGATTCTTCAGAATCTACTTCTTCAGCCTGAAAAGCGTTAGTGCATTTTTTATAATTAGCTTTTAATGCAATAGACTTACCTTTCTTCTGAGGCTCATTTGCATCCAGCTCTATCTCATGAGTCGACAATCTTAATCTCTTTCTCTACCTTCAACTCTTGAGTTGGTAGCTTATCGTCATCCATTGAGTCGATAATCTTAATCTCTTTCTCTACCTTCTACAATTGAGTTGGTAGCTTATCGTCATCCATTGATTCGATCATCTTAATCTCTTTCTCTACCTTCAACTATTGAGTTGGTAGTTCACCGTCAACTATTGAGTCGGTAATTCTTTTTCCCCTACCTTCAACTATTGAGTAGTTAGTTTACCGTCAACTATTGAGTCGGTAATTCTTTTTCCCTACCTTCAACCAATGAGTTGGTAGTTTACGTTCAACTATTGAGTCGGTGTATTGCCGTTCTACCTTCAGTAAAAGCTGGTAGTTGACCTTCAGTAAAAGTTTTTGTATTCTTTCATCTCTAGTGAAAGATGATGCTTTAACCTTTCTGGTGCAAATTTTTTTCCCCAGTAAAGTTTCTTTTCCCAGCAAAGTCTCGTTCCCCCAGCGGAGTCTGTGTTCTTTCCCCAGTGGTGTCCTGTTTCCCTCTCATGGAAGTCATGTGCATTACATTCATAATCATAAGCATTGCATGGCATCTTAGGGCCAAAAATTATGTATTCTATTTTTAAGTCTCTTCAATCACGTCGAGACGAAGATTTCAATCTTCATATCTCCGGATAGAAGAAACTTAAATAGGGGCATCTGTCATACCCCAATTTTTGACCCTAAGATCATGCATCTCAGGCTCTGTTTAAATCACATCAAGATCATGTGCGAGATTCTCTTGTGCCTCTCTCATTTTGAGCCCACCTACAGGGGAATCACCAAGACCTCTTTGTTTGTATTTCTATTTATTTATAAATACTATGTTTCCTAACCATTAACTAAAATACCAAAAAATGTGTGCTTATTGTCTGTTTTTGTTTCTTTACTAGACAGAACTTTGAATCAAGGAGCTCAGATGATTTCTCTTTAATTAAGGATGTTAAGGTCATATTGCATTTAGGAGATCGTGGATTCTATTGGACTATTATAGACCACCTTTGACCTCTAATTGCGATTTACACCGGCAATGGACTTTTTAAGTGGAGTTTCGTTAGTCTAAGAGGTATCATATACAATTCAAATAATTCTCTAGTTTCAAGAGCTTAAAGCTTCAAGTGATTTCATCAAGACCTTTTCATTCACTTGTCAAGAGAAGATTAAAAGTCCATTAAGTCAAGATTCAAGGATATTCATCAAAGAATGAAAATTCATGCAAATTCAAAATTCATGAAGATTCATTCAAGACTTGTAAAAGCAACAAGGATTCAAATCAAATTGGTTACAAGTTCTACAAAGTATCATCACTTCTTAAGAGTACAAGAATGTTCCATTTGTTACAACATTGATTCTACCATATTACAACCAATTCACCAAACATTCTTGAGAGCATGTCACTTGAATCCTCCAAGCTTCATATATGACATTCTTGAGAGCAATTTACTTGAATCCTCCGCTCTTTGTTCTTCGGCTGCCACCGTGTTTACTTTGTTTTTTTACAAACTTTTAACACTTGTTTTTGTTTGTAGCAAAATGGGAGAAAGAATTTATGAGAAAGAGAATGGAAAGTTATTAAATGATTTTCATGTTAATGTTTTAATTAAATGACTTTCCCTTC
This sequence comes from Vicia villosa, assembly GCF_029867415.1. Taxonomy (NCBI): domain Eukaryota; kingdom Viridiplantae; phylum Streptophyta; class Magnoliopsida; order Fabales; family Fabaceae; genus Vicia; species Vicia villosa. Next base: position 145,318,816 of record NC_081182.1, read on the forward strand.
TTCTTCTTTGAGTGAACCGATGGGCATTGAGAGAAGGGTCTAGTTCTTTTCAAAATAATGACACAAATTTGATGTATCATTAATGTTGGTTTTTTTGTTTTAACTTTTTTTTTTTTGGACAACCAAAAACTTAATTCATATCATTATATAATAAAGGTTCAATACAAAGAGGAATCGTGTAGAACAAACTACGCCTAGTCCAAGAATCGGCCGCTTTTGCTAATGAATGAGCAACCGAATTCGCTTGGCGTTTTACAAACTTTACCTCAAAGTTAGAAAAAGTGGACAACAAAGATTTAATGGAAGAAATAATACATCTAAACTCAGAAATACCAGTGTTATTGGAATAGATGGCTTGAGTAACGCTTTGGGAATCACTCTCGAAAATGACATGATCCAAATTCAAATCAATAGCACTAAGCATAGCCTCCTTAAGGGCCAAAGCTTCCATCTCAAGAATTGGAGAGAGACCAAAATCCCACGCGGTACCTGCTACCATAAAGGCACCCGAGTTGTTCCTCACACACCACCCACGATTCGAAGTGCCACGACTAATATTAAAACCCGCATCCACATTACACTTTACCGTACCAATCCTCGGCGGAGTCCACCTTACACTAGAAACCTGAACAGAAGCACGGTTAACATTCTCTTGAGCCATATGCCACTCTTGCCATCCAGATAAAGCATATAACCCGAGTTTGGAATACTCCTCACTCTCCTTATTCCAAATCAAATTATTTCTATTCCTCCACAATACTTCGATCATCACCGCAACCCTTCCTGCCGTCAAATTATCTTCATGACTACATACATCAAAAATCAAAGCAGAAGCGTCAGAGAAAGTAGATAACCGAGGATCAATAACATTGGATAGGCCGGCTATCCTCCAACAATGATTAGTAACTTCACACCCAAAAAGAACATGCCAAGTGTCCTCCACCGGATGCTCACAAAACGGGCACGATGTCGGGCACAAAACATAATGTTGACGAAGTCTAGCTCTAGTTGGAAGACACTCTCTACAAATTCTCCAAAGCAAATGCTTGACTCTTGGAGGAGCCTTAATATTCCAAAGACTACACCAATCCCCATTCACACTATGAAAACCCCCACTCTCCTGCTCCTTTCTCCACAATTTACCCCGACCGGACACTATAATACCCACTTTGCTCGTGAGTCCACCTCCACTTATCTTCCACCACATCTTCAACTAACGGAACCTGAAGGATAATATCTGCCATCTCATAATCAAACAACTCTCTTATAACGTGAGCATTCCAAAATTTCCCATTTGGTGACAATAGATCATGAATAGTAATATCATATACTCCTCTCCGTTGGGGCCTCTGTACACACCCTTCTATTCCTCCTCTAAGCCAAGGTGAGGACATCACCGGTATGTTCCTTCCATCTCCAATACACCACCTACATCCAAGAGACAAAATAATCCTGGCTTGCCAAATACTACGCCAAACAAAACTAGGATTATTACCTAATTTAGCTTCAAAAAAGGTTGTTCTAGGAAAATACCTCGCCTTGTAGCATCTTGCCACTAAAGAATGAGGTTTTGACAAAAGGTGCCAACCCCTCTTTGCCACCATAGCCATGTTGAACGCCCGCAGATCACGAAAACCAATACCCCCATCATTCTTTGGCCCTGTCATTTTGTCCCAAGACATCCACCGAATACCCCTATTATTTTGTCCTCCTCCCCACCAAAAAGAATTAAGCATTTTTTCGATATCATCCACAATCCCTTCCGGTAGGATAAAAAGACTCATAACATACGACGGTATAGATTGTAACACCGATTTTATCATTACCTCCTTTCCTGCTCTGGATAACGGTCTACTACGCTAGGAATTAATCTTCCTCTAAATCCTATCCTTCACATAGCCAAAAATAGCCTTCTTTCCCCGCCCTATAAGGGAAGGAAGACCCAAATAAGTACCAGTTCCTAACACATGCTTCACTCCCATAATGTTTGCTAGATCTTCTTGGCCTGCTCTGCTAAGATTCCTACTAAAGAACACCTCTGACTTCGACAAATTTATCTCCTGCCCAGAAGCATCTGCATAAAGATTAAGTAACTCCATGAGATTATTTGCCTCTATCAAATTAGCCCTGCAAAATAAAAAACAATCGTCAGCAAAAAGTAGGTGGGACACACTAGGTGCCCCCTACAGATCTGGACTCCATGAATATCCCCACGAGCGACAGCCCCTCTAATAAGAGTAGAGAGCCCTTCAGTGATAAGAATAAAGAGATACGGGGAAAGGGGGTCCCCCTGTCTCAATCCTCTTCCTGGTTGAATTGGTCCAACACTATCAGCATTCACAAGAACAGAATAATTCACCGACGAAACACACATCATCATCCACTTTACCCAAGATTCCGCAAAACCCAATCGTTGCAACATACCACACAAAAAACCCCAATCCACTCTATCATAGGCTTTGCTAATATCAATCTTTAAAGCCAACTGTGCATTATTACCCAAAGTCCTACGTTTCAGAGTGTGAATAATTTCAAACGCAACCATAGCATTATCAAGAATAGATCTTCCTTCCATAAAAGCCGATTGCTCTTCCCCAATAATCTTATCCAAGAACTTCTTCAATCGGTTTGCCAAAAGTTTTGATACTATTTTGTACACCACATTGCATAAAGAAATCGGCCTTAAATCCCTCATATTACTAGGATTCCCACATTTCGGAATAAGACAAATGTTGGTATTATTAAGGGATGAAGGGAAGAAACCTCTATCCAGCCAAATCTTAGCCTCAGTAAAGAAATCATCGCCACATAAAGACCAAAAATTATGGTAAAAAGCCGGTTTGAAACCATCCGGACCAGGAGCCTTATCCGGATGCATCTGGGTTAAAGCCGTAAGCAACTCCCCCTTTGTAATAGGTGCTGTAAGATAATTGTTATCGGCCGTAGTGATAACCGGCTGAACCAAATCCAAAACCGGCGCATAGTGACCTGTTCTAGCCTCAAATAATTTATCAAAATATTCTTTAGCAACATCACACAAACCCTCATGATATAAAACTTTCAATTGCTCAAAAAAATCATCTCTCACTCCATCTATCTTTTTTGCATAATCATTCATCACATTTCTTGAAGTCATAGATTAAAAATGCACTTTTAAGTAAAAAGGGAAAGTGGTAGTCGACTACCAAGAAGTGATATTCAACTAACAAGTCAAAGACTTTCATATTTTCACTTTTGGAAGAGGTGGTAGTCAACTACCACATATTGGTATTCAACTACTAGTATATAAATTTGAAAATTTTAATGTTGGAAGAAGTGGTAATCAACATCCACATGTTGGCATTCGACAACCAGGATGAAGTCATGTCTCTTTTCATATTCATAATGTTTTCAACTCATTGAAATGATTCATGTTTTAGTTTTAAACTTATGCACAATTTTAAAGGGGTGTTTTAGGATGTATATAAGTGTCAATACATCAAAAACACAATTTACCTCTTTTCAAATTTTATTTTCATATCAGTTCAAGCAAACTTTCAAAGTGTTCATCAATTTTTAAAGTTGAAATTTTTTTCATCAATTTCAAATTATTCAAAAGTTTCTTCATTCATTCTAAGAACTTGAAATACATTTAGTTTGGATTGAACATTATGAAAGAGAAGATGAAAAGATTAAACTTGAATTTAAGCCAAGACCAAAATTATTCAAATTTATTCAAAGTGTTTGTTTTATCTTAATCACTAATGTTGTAGTTATAAGATATTGTAAAGAAAGCATGGTTCTTTCTTGGGTTTGGGTATAGAATATTCGTAAGAAGGTCTTGTTGAAAACTTGTACAAATATCTAACCATAGGGGAAAATCCTCCAAGGAGTGAAAGGACTAGATGCATTCTTGGTTGATAAAGGGAACTAGTATAAACCTAGTGTGTTATTTATTTTTATGCATTTAATTTTCTATTCCTTGCTTCAAGTTTAGATAAACAATATCACTCATTTTCAAAAAATTAAAAGATAGGAAATCTTGCAAAACAATAAGAAAAATCCAGCAAATCTAATTCACCGCCTCTTAGATTACTTATCATACTTACAAAGGTGATTATGGATCCTGAGCTTACCTTGTGCCTGCTTTGCGGAGTTTTCATCGAGTCATTTTCTTATCTATTTGTCACTTATGACCTAGCTGGTTGGTGTGATTGGTAGTTCTTCCTAGGGATCCTAGCTTTTTCCTCGTGAGTTCCTTTTTTTAGATGGTAGGGATTTTCAATGATTTTCCATGTTGAGTTCTGAACCATTTGGAGGGCCCGTAATGACATTATTTTTTGTTGTAGTATTTCCAAACGTGAAAGAAGTGGAGGAAAAAATTATTATTTTTTGCTTGGAAATAGTTCTTGGGTAGATTAATGGGATCTCTTGCACCATCATAGAATGATTTCAAAACCATATCATTTGAATTAACCAAGGGGCCGGATCGAGATTCATGTCTAGGATGAAAGTGTGTGTGGTTCTTCTTTCTTCCATAGTGGTCTATGATCTAGTGTTTGTCGTCCGATTGACTTGAGCTCTAATTTGATTCTTCATAAGTATACAATTTGTAGAGGAAAGTTTTTCTGAAGTTGACTTGTAGTAAAATCTAAATAAAAAATCTAAATATATATTAACAATTAATCACTAATAATTTACCTTTTGAAAAATATAATAAAATCTTTATTACTTTAAAAAAATGTATAATCCTAATTAATCATGTATAAATGGATAACATATTTAGAGATAGTTATTATGCGTCACCTAATGTTGGTTTGTAAAATAAGTAAAAAGGGAATAATTTTTAGTGTGTGTTTGATTCTGCGGTGAAAAATATTGATTTTAAGTGAATGGATTATGTAAAATTGATTCTGGATAAAATTGAGTTAAAGGTAAAGTGATTTATGTTTGGAGAAATCTTTGCAAAAGTGAGTTGAACAATAAATTCTAGTGTAAAAATCACGTTTGATCAAAAGCTACAAATCCTAGCTTCAAGTAGAATCAGTTTTGGAAAGCATAATCAATTCTACTCGAGATCAACCAAACACTTCAAAATCAAATCTAGATGTCTGAAATCAATTCTAAACACCTCAAACGTGAAACCAAACATAGACTTAATAGCTTATAAAATGCTTATTTTACTTAAAATATGGAAGATCCTCGAAATTAGTTTTAATTTTTAAATTTAAAACTTACTTTATCAAAGGCAATTTTCCATCCCATCTTTATACATTTTTCCAGGCTTTCGGGAAATTTCAAAAATGTTTCTTGTTCTAGGAGATGCATTTTCATTTTTTAAAAAATAAAATTTGGAGATGAACAACCAAAGTCATTTTAAGGGTAGATTCGGAGATGTATCTCCGATCATACCTTTTTTATAAATAGAAAAACTAGTTCGGAGATGCATCTCCGAACTAGATGAACATATTTAAAGGTCGCGCTAGACATTCCCTCTTCTTCTTCTTCATTTTTCAAAAAAACAAAAATTTCTCTCTACCTCTCAACCAATTTCCAGTATACACTCAAGATAGAATTTTGAAGCCACATTCATGTGTTTCTCACCATTCCTAACTCCTTCTACCTACTGCATTCAACATGAGAGCACTCTAGACCCTCACTGACACATTTTAGTGTAAGTTTCTCATTTAGTTTATTTTGATTTTTGAATAAGTATAAGCTCAAATAGGTTAATTTTAATGCATTAGATAGCTCAAATAGGTTAGTGTACAAGTTTGGAGACTCTATTTATATGATTTGGATGAGTTTGGATGTGTTTGCATACTTGGGCAGTTGCTGAATGAAGGTTGCAAATAGACGACAAGGCAGATGACTGGTTCATGCACCCTACTTACAATAATTTCCAAATCCCACTATTAAGTTACAAACTAGTTTTTTCCTTTTACACTTGTTACTAATACTTTTTTTTCTTATTGGTTTTAAGGGATGGATCCTTACTCACTGTGACCGCATCCATGGGTTTGCACGTTCCGTGTTCTACACTCATGATTGGCCATATGCTTCCCGGTTTATTCCTAGTAGAGGGAATGATCCTATTTTCTCGTACCATGAGTACATTGAACGCACTCAGCACGTGTTAGCTGGGAATTTTGACCATGACCAAAGGTTATATTCTTGATTGATTAGCATGAAGTTTGGCTTCATGGTAGCTATGTCTTTTTGAATTGACCTTTGTAAGTTTCATATGTCGAAGTAAGATGCAGTCTCAAGTGTATAATTGCAATATTCCTAATTATGGAGAAGTATGCTTCGACAACCACGTTAGATAGTTTCACAAAGGGCTTCGAGCGAGAAAAGTTTGAATTTAAACTAACGTCTGTTCGTCAGAAGAACATGTGGTGTCATCAGAAAAAGCCTTTCTTTTGAAACATCGGACGTGGCACTCATCTATGTAGAGACCGTTAGGGTTGAACTATTATAAACAGGAATATTAGGTTTTAATATTGGTGTGTTTCTTTGCATTGTATACTAAAATCATTCAAAAACTCAAAGTACCGGAGTGAGTGAAAAGAGTCTGTGATTATGTACGCATGAAAACACCATTGTTTTCTTTACTTTAAAGGCATTTGTAACTTTATTATTTCCAGTCTTTCGCCATTTAATTTTCTTTACTTGAGTTCTTTACATTTTGTCGAACCTTTATTTCTTGTAACTTTACAATTCTTGCAAGTCTTTAAGATTCAGCCTTTATACTTTACCTAGAGTTTTGGCTCATTATTTCATAGTCGAAGTCTCGTTCTTCATAAATAGATAAAACTTAATCCCTTTCATAAAGAAACCTTATTTCCTCATTAAACAAGAACCATGGCAATTTATAAAATAAACTTAGAATTGACTTTAAGACACATGTCCTAGGATCAATCTAGTCGATCTTGTAATTGCCAAATCATTCAGTTTGGAAGACTAGCGGTTGTTTGTCAGAAATAAGTGGTAAACAAATTGGCACACCCGGTGGGACAAGTGTCAAAAGTTTAAAAAATTCATAAGTTTCATTTATAATTGCTGTCCTTTTGGTTAAGACTACCAACAATTCACAAACAATACCTAAGAGAAAATATAACAGAAAAATGGTTAACTCGACCAAAGATCAAGGAGGACAAAATCCTCCACAAGGGTTAGGTACGTTCATTGGAAGTTCGACCAATGCTTCGACCACTATGTCTAGTTCTCAGGCCATACCTATATCCACAAGATCTATGGCCATAAATAGTTCCCAAGCCATACCCACATCCACAGGGTCTATTGCTAAAAACAATTCTATACCAATGTCCATAGGAACTATTTCCATAACTAGTTTGACCATTGTGCCTCCCTTTATGAATACCACGAATATTCCATCAAATACTCAGGGTGGTCCTATTTTGACATATATTAGAAACCAGGCACAACCTACGACCCCTAGGCCACCAGGGTTTGAAAATTTTAGGCATTGGAGGGAACAACCATATGGAATGCCATCTTCTTATAAGTCAGGATTACATAATGGCACATCCACATATACACAACCTAACATGGCCAATTTTTTGCCAATACAAAATGCTGGCTCTGTGGGTCAAAGTGCCCAAAACCAAGGTCTGTCAAACCAAATGCCTACATTAAAAACTAATAATCAAGCAGCGTTTAGGCAACAAGTGGATGCTAGCAACTGTCATACCCTAATTTTGACCCCCCCTAAGATGTCATACCTCCAAACATCTCATCAAACTCAAGACAAGTACTCAGAGCAGTCACTTGTTTGTCTGATACCCAATCAAGGGTGCTCAAGGACAAAGGAGTTCAGGCAAAGGATCAATCAATATGAGAAGGAATTATAATATAATCATGGGACTCAGATGATTCATTTAACCACCTATGTTGATTAGACATCAGTCATTAGGGCTCAGGTTTGCTCGGATCACCAGACTAGGGTTTTGGGCCCATCAAGGGCTAAGATCAGGGACCACATATGGGAAACCCTAAAAAGCCCCAAGGCATCACTCAAAGGATTCAATCATCTTCAAATGATTCATATAACAATATCCACTAAGCATTGAACTTCAATTCAAGATCTACAGTCATCAATTTCATCTGGTCGACAATTAGGGTTTTAGACCTAATTCACCTTGACAGTTGACTTTTAATCAGGACATGGGCCCACAACTCAAAACATGACTCAAGAGCTTCTAATACCTCAATATAATCCATTCATATCCCTAATTTGAGGAGGAGGACTTGATTCATATCCAAAGTCCAAGATTTCACTTCATTTGGAAAAAGTCAACTGTACAAGATCACTTTTGACTTTTAGGGTTTTGGATCAAAACATGACTTTTGAGGATCAATATCATCAATATATGATTATTGAAGTCATTTGGCAAAGAGAAATCAAGAAAATCAATCAAGAATCAAAAAGTCAAAGATTGACTTTTCATACTTAGAAATTTTTTTAAGTATTTAAAGGTCTTTTTTTCAAAACTTTGGAAGGGAATATCTCAAAATTTCAAGTACAAACTGAAAAAAACTTCCAACATCAAAAATGTAGATTTTGATCCAATGAACAACTTTGTCACATATGATTTTTTGGCTAGAAATCAATCATTTAAGAGATATGGAGCTTCAAAGTTGCTGCCTTCATAAAACTAGCAAAAAATCCTAGTTTCCTTCAAACTTCAAGCCCATTTTTCACAAATTTCCCAATTGATTTTGAAGAAACTCCAAACTAATGAATTGAAGTACATGTTAAGGGATTTCCAAATTGTGCTCAACCTTCTCCAAATTCATCTTGAGATAAGAGATATGATTGATCAAAGTTAGGCATTAATTTGAAGTGAAATTATAGGTCATGCCTAGGTTTGAAATTTGCAATTTTATGCAAGTGCTTACACTAATTGGTGCCTCTAAACTTCATAAACATTGCAAGGATAGGAGAGAATCGTTTGCATCATTACACAAATATTTGGAAGGAATATTCCAAAACCAAAACATGTGATTATGTAATGATTGCATTTTGAGAATTTATTGCCAAATGGTGATTCATCAAAGGAATCTTCTCCCAACCAATTAGAGCTCATTTCTGCATCAAATTTGTCCTTTAAGATCAAGCAAAACCGATGTCTAGGGAGTGGTATCAAAGAACTCATCATTGCATATGGATCTTTCTCACATTTCTTCATAACCAAGAAACTAAGTTAACCTCATTAAGCAAAGCTCACTCTCCCAAACTACTCTGCATCATTTGCCTATAAATAGAAGTGGATACCTCAGTAATAAGCACACCAAAGCAACTCCAATTCTTGATTTCTCCTTCTCTCCCTCTTGCTTATGGTTTTCAAAAGTTCTTTGGCAAGAAGAATCGAATTCTTCAAACCAGAGCTCTTCTTTTGAAAGTAAGCCTTCTAACATCTCAAGGAGGTTCATTAGAAGTGATCCAAGCACCTGGACCACCTCTGTAAGTGGAGGAACACCATAACCACTTTCATTTTGGAGCTCGAGCAGTTGGAGGTCTGTAGAACAATTCAGAAGGTGTCAAACAAGTCCAAGCGTTCAGACACATTCCTTAGGGTGTAGTGAAGCTACCCATCTGTAAGGGCAGAATCACTACCTTCCATTTTCACTTGGAGCTCAAATAGAAGGGGTCGACTAGAGCAATTCTGAGGCATTCAAGTTGCAACAAGCATTCAGTTAGCATCACTGAGTCCCTAGGAAGCTTTTGTGATCGTTCATCCATAGCCAGAAGTTCTCTACCATAGCTATCGACCTTCATTTTCAGAGGTATTTTTTCAAACTCTAACACTCTTATTTAAGTACCCTTTTTAATATATCTCGATACCGGTTTTTTCAGCATCATTAGAGGATTAAAAACCCTCCAATGCCTCGGTACAATTTCACATCAACCTCTTTACCGTTTTCATCCTTGTCTAGGTTGCTATTGGTTGCCATATGTGTGTCAATCTCCTTTGCCTCACTCATTCCAAATCTCTTTAGCAATTATATGCAATACTTAGTTTGGCTAACGAAAGTTCCATGACTGAGCTGCTTGATTTGTAGACCAAGGAAGAAGTTCAATTCTCCCATGAGGCTCATCTCAAATTCTCTCTGCATAAGCTTAGAAAATTCTTTGACAAGTTTTGCATTAGTTGACCCAAATATTATATCATCTACATAAACTTGAACCAAAAGTATATCTTTATCTTTTCTTTTAATGAAGAGAGTAGTGTCAACTTTACCCCTAAAGTATCCTTGACTAAGTAGAAATTTGCTTAAACGTCCATACCAAGCCCTAGGGGCTTGTTTGAGACCGTATAAAGCACGTTTCAACTTGTAAACATGTGTTGGATACTTGTAATTTTCAAAACCGGGTGGTTGAGCTACATAGACCTCTTCATTAATATAGCCATTTAGAAAGGCACTTTTAACGTCCATTTGAAAAAGCTTAAAGTCTTTTGAGCAAGCATAAGCAAGTAAGAGACAAATTGCCTCAAGACGTGCTACGGGAGCGTACGTCTCTTCATAATTAATACCTTCCTCTTGATTGTAGCCTTGAGCTACTAATCTAGCTTTGTTTCTAGTAATAACTCCGTTTTCATCAAGTTTGTTACGAAAAACCCATCTAGTGCCGATTACTTGATGTTCTCCCGGATGAGGGACAAGGTCCCAAACATCATTCCGTTTAAACTGGTTTAATTCTTCTTGCATGGCCATTAGCCAATGTTCATCAAGTAATGCGTACTTTGCGTTTTTCGGCTCAACTTGTGAAACAAAAGCAAAATGATAACAAAAGTTACTTATCTTGGAGCGCGTTGTAACGCCCTTTGAGATATCACCTAATACGTTTGTCCAGGCTTTAGGAAGTTCTTCGTTGTTTGAGATGCTTTCTTTTTCAACACTATCATGAGATTCATCTTTCTCTTCCTTAGCATCTTCCTTTTCAATAATTTCACTTTCTTCTTCCTTTTCTTTGACAATATCTTCAGTAGATGGGCCTGCACTATCAAAAGATATACCTTTCTCGACACATTTTGAGTAAGATTCATCAAAGGACACATGAACTGACTCTTCAACTATAAGTAGCCTTTTGTTGTAAATACTATATGCTTTACTAGATTGAGAGTAACCAAGAAATATGCCTTTGTCCGCTTTAGCATCAAATTTACCAAGGTTATCTTTACCGTTATTTAACACAAAACATTTGCAACCGAATACGTATAGGTGTGACACATTTGGTTTTCTACCCTTTAATAGTTCATATGGTGTTTTGTTTAGTATAGGAAGAATTAGTATCCTATTCAAAACATAACATGCGGTGCTAATAGCATCCGCCCAGAAATATTTGGGTATATTTCCTTCATTGAGCATTGTTCTTGCCAACTCTTCTAGAACACGATTTTCACGTTCGACCACCCCATTTTGTTGTGTTGTTCTAGGAGCTGAAAAGTTATGTTCAATTCCATGTTTATCACAGTATTTTTCAAAATGATAATTTTCAAATTCTCCACCATGGTCACTATGGATTGCAACTATTTTAGTGTTCATTTTGTTTTGACATAACCATGCAAATTGAGTAAATGCTGGAAATGTTTGATCCTTACTAGGTAGGAAGATTGTCCAACAAAATCTAGAGTAATCATCGACAATGACAAAACCATAGATGTTTCCACCTATGCTTTTAGTCCTTGAAGGGCCAAAGAGGTCCATGTGAAGAAGTTTAAGGGGTCGTGATGTTGAAACCACATTTTTTGATTTAAAAGACACTTTTGTTTGTTTCCCCTTTTGACATGCATCACATAGATGATATTTTGAAAACTTTATTTTTGGTAAGCCGATTACTAAATCTTTTGTGACAACCTTATTTAGTAAGTCAAAGTTTATGTGAGCAAGGCGTCTATGCCAAAGCCATGAGTATTCTCCTAAAGCAATAAGACACTTGGCATTTGACTTAGACACTTCATCCAAGTTTAGCATATAAATGTTGTTTACTCTTGTGCCATTAAACACAATGTCTCTTTTCTTAATATGTTCAATTATACAACCAGAATTTATGAAAGTTACTTTGAAATCTTTGTCGCACAATTGACTAATACTTAAGAGATTATGTTTAAGACCTTCTACTAGTAAAACATCAGTTATAGTTGTGGTAGATGGGTTACCTACACTTTCTTTACCAAGTATAGCTTCCCGATTGTTGTATCCATAGGTGGCATATCCCTTTTTCTTTGCATGGAACTCAACAAAAAGTGATATGTCTCCCGTCATGTGTCTTGAACATCCGCTATCAAGGAACCACAACCTTTCGGCAATGTCAAGACACTTTTCCTGCAAAATTAATTTAGAGTGGAAGGTCCCCAATTTTCATTGGGTCCTTGGTAGTGAGTACATAAATTGTTGCACTTAGGCAACCATTGAAATACTCCTTTAGGAACTAGAATCCTCCTAAATTTGCATTTTTCAATGGTATGTCCCTTTTTGCAACAATAGTGACAAGTAATATGATGAGAATATGCTGTTTTGCTAGTTGATACTTTTGGTACAAAAGTGTATTTACTATATAAAGGAGTATACGATCTTTTGAACTTATTAGGATCAACCTCAAAAGTCACTTTTGGTTGTAGAGCCTTATCTAATTTGGCCTTTAGATCTCTTACGACTTTTTTCCCAAATATGACATGTCTCACAACCAAACCATGATGGAGGATCTTCCTCAATTTTATCCTTTTGAATATCTAGCATAGATTGTTTCAAAGCTTCCATATCCTTTTCGGTCTTCTCAACTTTTGATTCAAGGTATGAAAAAATTTTCTTATTTGAGGCCAAAATTTTGAAAGCTTCAATTGCATCTCTATTTAGTTCTTCAAAAGCTAATTTTAATTGAGCATGAGATACCTTATTTACAAGTTCAGGTTTAAGATGACTTACACGTTTCTTTTTCTTGTGTTGATGAGCCATAAGACATAAGTTTGTCGATTCTTCTTCATCGCTTGATGAGTCTTCACTTGAGGAATCACTTTCCCATGCTATATAAGCTCTTCTAGGCTTGTTGTGACCTTTGCTTTGATTCTTGTCTTTCTCCTTCTTGAGGTATGGACAATCCGGTTTGTAATGACCAACTTTGCCGCAATTGAATCAAGGACCTTTGGATTTTCCTTTGTTGTTCTCATCTTGTTTGGACTTGTTGAATTGCTTCCTATAGTTAATCAAACTTTTGTCGGAGTGTTTTGCTCCATTTTTCCTTATGTATTTGTTGTAACTTCGCACAAACAGTCCCATTTCCTCATCATCCGAGTTAGGGGTGTGCAAAATATCCGGTTGTATGACCAAAATCCATAACTAAATCCAAATCCATTTAAAATATCCGGATATAATTAAATGGTTATCAACCGGATTATTTATAAATGGTTGGTTATCCATCCATATTTTATTTTTGGATTCGGTTATAATCCGGTTATTATCCAAAAGCCCAAAATGCATCCAGTTTCAAATTAGAACTTCCAATTTCAAATTTCAGCTTATTTTCTCATTACAATTTCAAATTTCTGCGTATCCAAAACGCAAAACGCAAAAGCTCACTTCATCTTCAACCACAAGAACCTCAAGATTTTTCTTCTCCATTGCGTCATGTTTTTCAGGTAGACCCATTTCCTCTAATCACTACTCATCTTTTTTCTTTAATCAAAGCTTAACTTCTACCATTTTTTTCACCACAGCTTCATGGCTTAACTCAGATTTTCGAGGAACCCTAATCCTAAATTCCACTACAAATTTGCTCTATTGTAAGTACATTATTCTATCAACTTCATGGATAAGTTGTTTTGGGTTGTTACAAATTTGATGTTAGAGTTGTTGTTTCCCCAATATTTGATGTTAGAGTTGTTGTTTCCCCAATACTTGTTGTTTCCCCAATCCTATTTTTAGAACCTCTGTAGAAATTTGATGTTATCATCTTTAGTAGTCTTGTTCTTCACATTACCTATAGTAGATTAGGAATATTGAGAAAATTGTTTGCATAGGCTGTGTGTTTGTGGAGTACATTAGGAGATGAAACACCTTAAACTCTCTTAAATGAGTTTGCTCACAGTTTACTACCTAAGCGACACCCTTTCGTGTTGATGATTCTGACAGTTCTTTAGGAATTGAAAATTTAGACCTGAAATTGTTTTTCGAAGAAGGAATTGAAGATAAGAACACTTATTTGAAGTTCTCAATTACCCCTTTGTTATAAGATTTGACTTGTGGATCACACTTGTATCTAATATTTTCATTACACAAAAGAAACAAATATTAATAGATGTAAAGAAAAACAAAACTAGTGTTTTACATGGAACAATGAGTTAAATAGTGTTCAAATCAAACCCGATTTGTGATGATTAGATATGTATGAAGAACAACGAGTCTTCCAACTAAAAATACAAAAATGACGAAGTATACTATTAGTGCAATGGAAGCAGGAGTTTTGATCATTGCTTTCCAAATAGATATCTCTTCCAAGCCTTGGATCCTCTTGATGTAGAGCCAGCCGTGTTTTTTTTCAGCTCAAAAATAAAGTCTCTCCCTCACCTCTTTTGTTTGTGAGCAGCCATGTTTTGAAATTTTAGCCTTAGACAAAACTAATTAGATTATTAATTGAGATATATGATAGGGAATCAAATTGGATCATTGATGATAGTAGTAATTGTTATATCATTCAGTTTATGGATGTAATTAGTTGCTTAGGTAGTAAACTATAATTGTTCTATCATTCAGTTTTCGAGTTTGCTTTCGTATATTGAGTTATCACATTTGATTTATCTAACAAGTGCTAGTAGAAAAAGTTAGTGATAGTAGATCTTTGATGGGAAATAATACTAGTGTCTAATAAAATATTCATTTGAAGGAACACCTTCAATAGAAACAACACCTGTTGAAACAGGATTGGCAATGATCCAACAAGCAAGTTACGGAATCCTTGTTTGTTTTATTTGACATTAGACAAAAATTGTTGATGTTTTAGCTTAAGGCTAGTTAACTTAAACTGTACAAAAACTATTTTTGTAGTATTTAACTAAAAGCTTATTATTGTGTTTTGTGTTTTATTTGCAGTTTATATCAAAATGGATGGTGAATCTGAGCCAACAAATTTATTTGCTACTCCTTCACCCGTTATCCAGAACACTACTACTATGTTACCGCCCTAAACTAGGCGTCGTAAAAATCGATCTGATATTTGGAATAACTTCAAGCTAGATCCTAGTTCAGAAAAAATAGCTATATGCAACTATTGTGATAAGAAGCTCAAGTACAATGGGACAAGTTCGATGGCAGCACATCTAAGATTTGTAAGAGTAACCCAAATAGTGATTTTAACAAGAGGCAAATAACACTTACGCCCTCAATGAATGGTGAAGGCCATGCTATTTCTTCCACTTCAGTTCCTAGGTTTGATCAAGAGAGATTGCGATATTTGCTCGTGAAATTGTTTATTGCTTGGGAGTTACCTTTCTCAAAAGTGGAGCATCCGGATTTCCATGAATTCGTAAGTGGCTTGAACTCCAAATTCAATCTTATATCACGTACTACACTTGCACGTGATACTTTGTTTCTCTGGGATGTAGAAAAGGAAAAATTGAAAAACTTTCTAGGCTTGCATTGTCAAAGAGTTTGTCTCACTTCCGATACATGGACGTCTATCCAAAATCTCACATATATGTGTATCACTGCCCACTTCATTGACAATAACTGGACCTTGCAAAATAGGGTTCTAAGTTTTGTCCAAGTCACCGGCCATTCGGCAGATATTATAGCAAACACTATTGATGCGTGTTTGAATGACTGGGGACTTAATCAAATACTGACTGTCACACTTGATAATGCAGCCTCAAATGATCTTGCAATTAAACATTTGACGAAGAAGCTATTATCATGTAACCGTTTAGTATTGAATGGAGAGTACATACATATGCGCTGCTGTGCTCATATCTTAAACCTCATTGTTAAGGAAGGATTCAAAGATCTTGACAAGTCAATTTTGAGGATCCGAGGTTCAGTCAAATATGCCAAGTCTTCTGCTCAAAGGTTTGCAAAATTCAAAGAATGTGTAAAACGGTCAAACACCAAATACAAAGGTCTTGCGTGTCTTGATGTATAAACAAGGTGGAATTCAACTTATCTAATGTTAGACTCAGCTTTGAAACATCAAAAAGCTTTTGAAGTACTTGAAATTCATGATCCCATGTACACTCAAGAGCTAGTTCAAAAGGGACATGGTGTACCCACAAGTTTAGATTGGACTGAAGCACAATCAATTCTTCCATTTTTGAAAATCTTTTATGATAGTACACTTCGAATATCAGGTTCCTCCTATGTGGCTTCTAATATGTATATGTTAGAGGTATTTTCTATAGGGGCAAAGATAAATAACATGTTTGTTTCTGAAGATTCACTCATAAAGGGCATGGCTTTCAAGATGAAAAAAAAATATGACAAGTATTGGGGAAAACCTGAGAAGATAAATATGTTGGTGTTGATTTCTTCTGTCTTAGATCCCAGGTATAAATTAAAATTTGTCACTTGGTTGATCAATCAGAATTTTGATTCATTAGATGCAAAAAAGTTAAGAGATTAATTGGATACTCGCTTGAATGAATTATTCATGGAGTATAGTCATGTGAGGCATGGGTTCCAAAGTGATTCCCAGTTGAATCGATTTGATTTAGGTGGTAAGGAAGATCTTTATAGTTATAATCGTTTTTTACAATGCACCGATTCTTCCTCTGCGGACAAGAATGACTTGGAAAAGTATCTAGAAGAATCTATAGAGAGTCAGTTTACTAGTGACTTTGATATTTTAAAATGGTGGAGGGAAAGTTCTAATCGATTTCCAGTCCTTGCAAAGATGGCAAAGGACTTGTTTGCCATACCTATCTCCACTGTAGCATCTGAGTCTACATTTAGTCTTGGAGGACGAGTGATGGATGAATATCGCAGCTGCCTCACACCTCAAACAATGGAAGCCCATGTTTGTAGTTACAGCTGCCTTAAAGCAGCGCGTAAATCCTCAATCATCGATTCACTTTTAGTTGAGAATTACAAGGATCTTGAGAAATTAGAGGAAGGTAAAATAATTATACATGTTTTAAAATAAGTAACAATTTATTAGATTATAACTTGATTAATAATAAGTTATAATTCTTGTTTCTTTTTTTTTCTTCCAGAAATAGCTTCTACAAAAGGAGGAAGTACTTGTCCGGCTCCTGTTGTTTTCGATGAAGATTGATAATCAGCTCTGGTTTTGGAGATAGTGGCATTTCAAGTATTCCCAGGTAGCCACTGCTCCAGCTCTGTTTCTTTTCTTTCCAATACTAGTTTTAAAAACCATGGGTGCATTTTTTTCTCTGGTATGGTAATTCTCTGCATCATTAATAATGTAACCAAAAGATAACATTATTTTAAGAACCATGGGTGCATTTTTATCTCTTGTATGGTAATTCTCTGCATCATTAATAATGTAACCAAAAGATAACATTATTTTAAGAACCATGGGTGCATTTTTATCTCAGGGTTGGCTACAAATAATGAATTTCATGATTGCTTATGTATGTTACACTTATTTTAGTTGGTTCATTCCTTTGTTTGCATTATGATTGGTTATGTATGGCTACAAATAGTGACTGTGTTTTTTTTCTTGCAGTTTGGAGGAATGTTCTTGGCATCAATGATGTGGTTGATGGAATTGACATTGCCCTCAGTGACATTCTATGTTATCTAGCTTTGATTGTAATGCAACAAAGTTATACTGTTAATGTTGAGAATTCTTCTTGTTACTGTGATCATTTTCTATCCATTTTTCTATACAATTTAGTTCTTTGAAACTTGTATCCCCTTTGAAAATATATTGAATTTTCTTTTGCTAATAATTGAAGTACATAAAGAGATTTTTGACCAAAATATCGCCGAAGTATGTTATAATTGAAAATATCATGATTAATGGAACCGATTTTAAAAATATGATTTTTTTTGTCGTAAAAAGTAGGCCTTAAAAATCAGTTTTAAAAATAACCAATTTTTATCCAGTTTTAAAAATAATTCAGATTTAAAAAAATAAATTTTATCCAAATTTATAAATAACCGGTTTAAAACCGGATTTTTTTAAAAATCCGGTTATGTGACCATAACCAAATTAATAATCGGTTTCATAACCGGTTTTGATTGAATTGTGGTTATGGTTATATATCCAAACCATTTAAATGGTTTAAAAATGGATATGGTTTGGTTTTTAAAAATAACCAACCATGCACACCCCTAATCTGAGTCTTCCTCATCACTTGTATCACTATTCTCTTGCTCTTGCTATGAGGTCTTGGAGCTTGAAGACTTTAGAGCTATTGACTTCTTCTCTACCTCTTTCTCATGCATGTCAAGGCATTTAAGATGTTGCTCATGTTCTTCAAGTTTACCAAAGAGAGTGGTGATGTCTAAGGTATTTAGATCATTTGCTTCCTTTATAGCTGTAACCTTAGGTTGTCATTCCCTGGTTAAACACCTTAAAATTTTGTTAGTAGAATTTGCATTAGAAACCGGTCTATCAAAATAATTTAAACGATTTATAAGATGTACGAATCTCTTTTTCATATTTTCAATGGATTCACCACTTTCCATATGAAAGAGTTCAAACTATTGATTTAACGTGTTGATTCTAGCTAGTTTGACATCATCTGTGCCCTCATGTGCAACTTTCAATGTGTCTCACATAGCCTTAGCAGTTTTACAATGGGAAACGCGATAGTATTCATCAACTCCTAGAGCTGAGATCAAAATATTTCTCGCTTTCCAATCGTATCCCTACTTCTTTTCATCATCAGCATTCCAACTAGTTTCTGGTTTAGGAATGATAGCTCCTGCCTCATTGGTCATAGTAATTTCAAAAGGACCATTAACGATGGCTGTCCAAATGTTCCTATCAATGGAGTTGATATGAACACACATACAATCCTTCCAATAGCCATAGTTTTCACCGTTGAAAACTGGAGCTCTATTGTGAGCCCCTTTAGGACCGGAAGCCATTTGTCCAATAAGTGACTCACGAAGCAAGGAATAAACCAGGCTCTGATACCACTTATTAGACGCTAGGCTTCTGTATATAAAGGGGGGTGAATAGATACCTCAGAATTTATTCGGATTTCCTTTAAAAATATGGCGAAAGCATTTAGGGATCGACTCGCGTCTATTCCGAACCGCTACTGGAAGTATTATATATGTTTTTAAACCACAAACTTATTATGATGTGATGATGAAAACTTTTAGAGAATCAACAAGTTACAATGCGATAAATCGTTTAAGTGTTTGCTTGATAACTTGTTTTCAATGGCTTTGATTTATGATGGAAGCAATATATCAAACACTTGGTGATAATGTCCAAATTGACTTATGAATCAATGTGTGGTGACTTGTGATGTTTGTGCAGAATCTTATCACACAAGTTTAACACTTGATACGTTAATCAATTTTCAATTATGACCAAAAATAAGCGTAACAATAGCGAAAAGATAAAAGCAATAAGAACACGATATTTGTTCAGGCAGTTCGTCGATCGTCCTCGCTACGACAACATCTGCCCCCAATTCCAAACGGGAATTGGGATGTCTTTCATTATGATTGAAAAGAGTTTATACAAAGAAGATAACAAAGCAATAACGATAAACCGAATATGTTGATTCTTTGTATCTTCTTCCCCTTGATCTTGAGCCAGATCATGTATCCTCCAAGAGCTTATCGTTGATTCCCTTTCTGCAGTGTGATGAATTGCTCGAACCTTTGTTCTTCAATATACACACTCAGCTGAATCCTTGATGAAGCCTCTTGACAAAAAGCCCCAAAATTCCCCAATCTTGGAGGACAAAATCTGCAGATTTTATTCACCAAAAACCCCACAAATCATCACCCACTGGGAAACTTCAATTCCTTTCCATGGACGTTATCAATCTTGATCACAAACCCTCACCACAAGAATTGTTATGTGTAATTGTGTTGGAGTTAAGAAGAAGAAAGAAGATGAGAAGACTTTGTGTATCTTTCAGTTGTTAGTGTTGAGAATGAATAATTAACAGAAAATGATATAAATAGGTGCAGCACAGCTAACGCAGAGCAAACGCATCATTTGGCAAGTTTTGAGGTAATAGGTCAATCTACCTCATTGATTGGGTCGACCTAAATGGAGCAGATTCAGTACAATTCTGTTTGTGTCCAGTTGGGTCGACCTGTTGGGGCTCTGGGTCGATCTAACAGCAGTTGGATTTGGTTCTTGTGGTTTTTCTTCAGTTTAGGTCGACCTAGGAACTTGGTTGAGTCGACCTAAATGGGACAGAGGTGAATCTTCTTTATTTGCTTCAATTTGAGTCGACTTAAGGGCTGAGTGGGTCGACCTATATGAGACAAATTCCTTATGCTGAGTGAATGAAGCCTTATAGGTCGACCTGGGCTTGTGGTGGGTTTACCTAAAATGTCTTAGATAGCCAAAATCCTACTTTTCCTTATGTCATTCACTTGTGGCTTGATATTTGTTCACTTATGATGTTTGCCATGAATCGAAAACTTCTTGATGAGTGTAGGCTTGTAATTACACTGGGGACTGAAAGTTGCGGGGGTTAATTGCTAACCCTTTTTGTTTGCCTTCTTGAGGACTTACAATTGCCTTTGTTATGACTTCCTGCGAGCACAAACATAGACACACCAACAAAAACAGAACTTTCGGCACACGCCTCAGAGGATTTCAAGATACAACGCATGTCTAAGTCCTACCCCTCATGTTAAGAATGAAAGAAAGCGATAAAATGCGAGAAAAGGTAAAACAAAATGAGATCAATATCAAATGGATTATGATCCATAAACTGCAGCAAAATAAGAAAGAAAACCAGAGATCCCGCAAGCGAGCTAGCAAAGGCAACAGCAAATAGTCAGCACACCAATTAGCCACATAAGCAAACAAGGATTGACGCCGTGAAAATAAATCAACATCGGTGTATGCATCGAGCATAATCACAATACAACTGCAAAAGGAACAAGCAACCCAGACAAACAGGTATAAAGTAAAGGACGTGTCTCCAAGATGAGAACGCGACACAAGGTAATGAGAATGTGTTTTGCAAATAAAGCGGAACACGAATGAGAGAAGTGTCAATCAGTAATCGCCTTTCGAAATGCCTTGCATACTAGAACACAAGTTAGAGATAACAAAACACTGCAATCGGAATTGCGTTATTATATTATAAACTAAACCGAAAATGAAATACAGAATAGGAAGTGAAAACATGAAGAAAGTAAGTAAACTAGTATAGGCATGAAGATACAAGCACAAACAAACTTGCAAACAAAGAAATAACATGAAAAAAAAAAGGAAACAAGCATGCATCGACCTAAGCAAATGTTGCATCGACCTGAACTGAAATCACAGCCATGCGTCGACCTGAAGGGTCGACTTGAGCAAACCCGAGCCTGGAAGCAAAAAACATGGGTCGACCTGAACAAGTGCATGCGTCGACCTACATAGAAGCTACAACTATGCATCGACCCGAAGGGTCGACCTGAGCAAACCCGAGCCCATCAGAAAAAACTATGCGTCGACCTAAGCAAGTGCATGCGTCGACCTGAACAAAACCCACAGCCATGCGTCGGCCTGAAGGGTCAACCTGAGCAAACCCGAGCCCAACAGGAGGGCTATGCATCGACCAACATGGTCTACCTGAGCATACCCACTCCGCACATGCAGCAAAAAAACCAATTTTCCACGAAAGCAACCAAAATGCAATCCGCCACAAACACTCAACACACGAACAAGGATAAAATGTGAAATTCTATGAGTCAAGAGCATTCATATTGTTCAACATATAAGATTCAATTATGCATGAAAATTAACATCAAATGCTATGCAAACAATCAACGCGTCAGTGTCGCCACATAAGCATGAAGAGAAAATTTCAACTAATTCCATATTTAGTCATTATTAATGATTACATTCAATTCACATGTTCAGAAAGTCACTTAGCCAAAACAACAAGTCATCTCAATTTTATGCCAAAACAAAAAAGTCAAAAGTAAATGCTTCACACGCGCCAATTGTCAAACACTTAGAATGCGTTTTCTTGTATCATAAGCAAAGTACACATGTTATAAAGAACAAACAACTCACAACCTCAAATCCTATCAATTAAGCAAAACCAACAAGAATTATCAAGTGATAGTCGATCACCACATGCTAACACTTAAAATCAAGAGCAACTGCTTCACATAAACCAATTATCAAACACTTAGCAAGCATTTCCTTTGATCATAAGCAATATTCATGTATTAGCAACAACAATCTACCGATAGATCTCAAATTCAATCAATCAAACAAAATCAACATGAATCATCAATCAACATATAATTATCATCATCAATTATCACAAATCCATCATCCGCAATAAAAAATCATCATGTTAATTTCGAATCAAGCCATAGTATCAATGATCTAACACGATTTATTTTGAATTTACCAGATCAAACTAAGAGATCGAGATCGGATGAACACGATCGCGAGGAAGAGAGTGGCGCGCAAGCCTTGGGAGAGTGGCGCGCAAGCCTTGGGAGAGGGAGAGATGCACAAAAACTGAAACGGAGGAGAGAGAGATCTTGATTGTTGATGAAGCTTATTCTTGAAGTTTGATGAAGATTGATGAAGTTTTGTGAGTTTTTGTAGTTTTGATTCAAGAGAATTGAGAGATAATGAGAGAAAGTGCTTTTTGAGAATTATGGGAGAATTGAAGTTATTAGAGAAAGAGAGGGAAATGAAGGTGGATAAAAACACAAGAAAGGGGCAGATTGAATTGTGTTCTTTATCAAATAAAATTCCCTTTCTTTTTCATTAACGTCTTTTCTTTGTTTCATTTAATCGTCTATTGGATTATGCTTTTGATGTTGCTGAAGCATGAAGATGTAGAATTACATAACCAATGAGATGTTCACTTTAACTTCTGTGTGTCATCAGAACTTCTAACTTGTTCAGTACAGTTCTGCAGAACTTTAGTTTGAATGTTCTATGTTAAAATGAATGGAGCTGAAAGTAAAAGACACGTTTATTTTTATACTAGTTCACCTTCTAGCTAAGGCTACCTCCAGTCTACCTTCTTCAGGTGATTTACCTCTCAACAGATGTCTTAATCCACTATAACCAAATCATGATTACAACCGCACGATCCTCCATCGTGACTAACTATTCTGCACAGCCAACTGCTGTGACCAACCATCTGGACAATGACCCGTTTAGTGATCTCCGCGAGATATAACGTCCATTGACTCAGGAACCTTGCACAATCTACCCGCTGTGACTAACCCTGCACAACCAACATGTTGTGACTAACCTTGCACAGCAAACCACTGTGACTAACCTTAGATGATGAACCGTTCAGGGATCCCTGTAGGATATAACGTTCACCAACCTACTGGAGATTACAGGTGTGCTTCTCAGTTAAGCAGATAGTATGCTATTCTCAAAACGTATGTTTACGACACAAAAGTTTCTTAAGATATAACACAATACAAGCAACAACTCTATGTGTTTTACATTTTAAATACAAGAAACAAATGTCTTGCAGTCTTCTTGTCTTCAGCTTCTAGATGAGATCATCGCTTTGATAAGCAGAGTTAGAATATTTGCTCTCTCTGATGATTGCTTCTTCAATCTGATCTTCATCTTTCTTTCCCAGAATCACATAAGGTGCAGCAGCTCTTGTAACTTTTTATTCCGTCTTCATCATCAACTTTTGAGGCATCTTGCATGAATGTACTGCTCAGTTCGCCTATGAAGCATACTGCTCATTTAGCAGGAACTGTCTGTCTTCTATCGAGCTTCTCTTCCAGTAGGCTGATGTTAGTAACGTTCTTGTTCCATCATACACTTCATGTATCTTTCCTCTTGTGTAACTTCTTATACATGTCTTCAACATTTCTTCTTTCACATTTTCATGCTCAGTTTCTCACTACAGATTTAACGTTCTTGTTCCATCATACACTTCATGTATCTTTCCTCTTGTGTAACTTCTGATACATGTCTTCAACATTTCTTCTTTCACATTTTCATGCTCAGTTTCTCACTACAGATTTTCTTCTGAAATATATCTTGTTCTTCACTCTGTAGATGTATCCTGGATACAAATTCTAATGCTCACTCTGGATGCATACTCAAATGCATACCCAGACGCATACCTTCAAGTCTGAAGTTTGATCTATTTATGGAGCATGGTATGTTACCGTTGGGATCTAGCCGTTGATCTTTATTTTAATATTGCTTTGAATGCTTCAACTAGATTAAGCCTTTTGTGACAAGTGTTGTTCTCGGCAGAACCTTATCTTTAACCTGATGATTATAGTGGATGGCATGTTTCTTTTGTTTAAGCTTGTCTTTCCAATGCGCTGCATGTGGGTTACTTCTTCTTTCAACTTTGGGAGTTGTTCCTTTTAAACGTTGCAACTATTTTGCATGTGATGATGTTTCTAATGACTCTCTCTTTGATTTTCAGCTCTTTGTATTTTCCTAAATTCTGTATGCTGAACTGTAGGTTCTTCATTGGCTTGTATGACTCCTGTTGATATTTGTATCTTGCATGTCATAACGTTGTGTCTTCAGAACTTCTAATCTCAAAACTTCTGATCTTTCTTCTTGCGTGATCTTCTGATGTTTGCACTGCTTCTTGCAGCTGATCTTTCTAGTTCATTTTTCTTGAAGCTTCTGATGTATTTTCTGATTGTGTGCTTTTTGTGATACTGTTATTGTTTCATATTCTTCTGAATGAACTTGTTCCTTATTGTTGATTCTTTACTTCTGATTTGCTGATCTTGACTAGTTTGACGTATTCTTAATCAGAACATATGACGAGCTTCGTCAATCTTCTGGATGTAGTTGTTGTACTCTTTTTCTGATGAATCCTGTATAATATTTAAAACATAATATCTACACACTAAATGAAACTATTAGTAATAAAATTGTTACTCACAAAATATATGCTTGTTATCATCAAAACTAGAATCTGAACATAGATTCTCAATCTTGTTCTAACAATCTTCCCTTTTTTGATGATGACAAAAACCATGTATTTTGATTAAACAATTTTATGAGAAAATAATTATTAAGCAAGTAAACTTCATCTCATTTTTCATGTTCAATCAACCAACTGATTTATTCATCAAAAACTAAACTCTTTCTTTCTCCTCCTTTTAGAAGGTTGGATCAGACTTATAGGAGTAGGAAGCCTGAGGAATTAAGGACACTGGACTTGATTTATATGATCAACTAATTCTAAGGAAACAAAGTTTGGATGAGTTGAACATAGAATTGCATTAGCAGTTAAGTCTTTGGTGATAATGATTCTGAAACTGAATATACTGGAAGTAGTGATTCTTCCATCACTGCTGACTGATGCATGTAGCCAGAATTCTTTGACCAGGTTTGGATAAACAGGTTTCTAAGGAATTCTTTGTACCCGAACCATCTTTTACAAGAAAATACTTTATGGAAAGGTATTCATCTGATGAGTTTCCCAGTTGTTTCTCGATAATGACTTCTAGTAGGCTCTCATCACCATGGAAGGTTTGATTGGACATGATGGTTCGTTTTTCTTGAAGAAGATGGTGTTAGAACAAGAATTGTTCTGATCAATATTCTTAGTTTTGATGATAACAATGTATATGAATTTTGTATAAGACAATGTGGTACTCTAATCCTATGCATTTTCCATTTCAGGAAATATATGATGAGTATGCACAATTCAGCGCAAGAAGCGCTGACTCAGAAGGTTCAAGTATGCAACATCAGAACATGCTCTCGCAAGACATCAGAAGATGGTCAAGCAGAATCAGAACATGGTCTATTGAAGCATCAGAAGAACTTGAGTTCAGAAGCAGAAGCATTGAAGTTCTTATGGTATCACACTAGAAGCATTTCAAAGTTAGAAGACGAGAAGATGCTCTGCACCAAGCTGTTTGACTCTGATTAATTCAAATGTTGTATCTACAAAGATCAGATCAGAAGCAAGTACAAGATGGCAGGCTACGCTGCCTGACAAAAGGAATGTTAGAAGCTATTAAAGGCAAAGTCAGTTATAGTAGGAAAAGCAAGGCTCGAGGTAGTTGACAAAAGAGTGAAACATTAAATGCAATGATGTACGGATCACGCACCGCATTAAATGCTCCCAACGTTCATCTTCTCAAAACGCCTATAAATAGAAGTTTTGATGAGAAGCTGAATACACAACTCTTGCGCAAAAATACAGAAACGCTGTTAAATTCAAAAGCTCTCAAACTTCATCTTCAACCTCACATTACTTTTGTAATATCTTAGTGATATTTAAGCTTAGAACTTAAGAGAAATATCACAGTTGTGATTATAGCTTATTAAGAAGCATTGTAATACTCTTGTAAGAATTTGTTTACATTAATTTGTAAAAGGTTCCTAGAGTGATCAAGGTGTGATCAGAATACTCTAGAAGACTTAGAAGGTATCTAAGTGGAAAACCATTGTAATCAAGGTTGATTAGTGGATTAAATCCTCAGGTGAGGTAAATCACTCTAGGGGGTGGACTGGAGTAGTTTCGTTAACAACGAACCAGGATAAAAATCATTGTGCAATTGATTTTATCTTAAGAGTTTTTAAAGTCACACTTATTCAAACCCCCCACCTCTTTCTAAGTGTTTTTCTATCCTTCAAATGGGTGTTTTGTGGTGGTTGTGAGATGAGTGGCTGGATGATGATGTTGAATATGGAGACTATAAAGTGGTAAATGGTAAGTGTAATGGACATTTTGGCTTGATTTAGGGGGTAGCTACGGGAAGGGTGCCTAGACACTAGAATTTATCATTACTGGGAGTGGTTTCCAAACAGATGTATGACTCTTGAGATATCAAAGGAATAATAACACAATAAATGTTCAGACTATGAAGACAGGCATGACAGTTATCATGTGAGCTTTTATTTTTGTCTCTTGAGAAGTGTTCCTAATTAATAGTTAAGCCGTTTTTGGAAATGATTATGTTTTTCATGGAGACTTAAAATTAATTTCAATTTCTTCTGTTTAACCACTTCTTTTTGGATTGAAGTCTGTAAGTCTTTGACATTTTGACATGAAATTTTTCTTAGAAAACAGTTAAGACAGTGTAATCATTAAGTTCCTTAATTATATCTAAGAAAGTGTAAATCTTGAGAAGATGAATCTTGTTATGTTCTTATATTGAGTTAATCTGATAGGAATGATTTAATCATTGATTTTACTTAATAACAAAGGGTACAAATTTGATCCCTAGATCGCTATAATCCTAGACTTAAATAAACACTTCTTGTTCTAATGGTCCTGGGTGAGCATATTTTAATTTGAACTTCATCGTGGATTTCTCCGTGAGAGAAATTAGTGCTCGAGTTCTTCTATCTTTTCAACCTGATCACATCTTTTAGATGTGAGTGCTCTATTAGGTCCGGCTAGGCTAACAATTCTACAGATATCATCGTTCATGATTAGCTTAGAAATTACTCTTCCATAAGGTATGTGAAAGTGACCCAGATTTTTGGATATGGTTATGGTGTCTTTAAGGTAACTGAAGATTGTTTTAGGAAGGTTAATCCTATGGTGGTACGACAATAGAAAAACCAATACTCGGTCACCATGGGTCAGGACATCCTTGACTGGAATTCTAGGACGAAGGTTTCTTAAGATGAATTTGAACCAGATTTTTTGGATAATGAAGTAGGTTTTCAGGATTGTTTGGATCATAAGGAACAGAGTCATTGAACAGGATTTTGAAGAATTCAACTAAACTTAAATCTGATTGGAATTCTTCAAGAGTGTCTCCTGCTGAGACACATCTTGTAGCTTTAACAACAAATGAAAGGGTAACAGAAATGGGAAGCTTAAAGATTTCAGAGAAAATGGTGTTCCCATCATCACTGATTCTAGCAAATATCCAGAATTCTTTTACCAGGATAGGGTAAACAGAGCCTCGAAACATAGTGAAGTCGTTTGCCCAATTTTAAACTTGAAAGCTTGATATGAATTCTCTTGCATCTTGCAGGAGGAAGGCAAGATTTGGATCTTTCTCAGTGATGACCTTTAGATAGTTTACATCTCCACGGTAAGTCATTGTTGACATGTTTGATGGATATGAGAGAGCTTTGAGGAGTTTTGGTTTGGAAGGATGAGAGTTTTCAATGAGAACTGTTTAGGTTAAAGTATGTATATGTAGGAATTGAAAAGAAAATGTTAGTCATGATGAGACATAGTTTTGAAGCCACTTTTAAGGCTTTAGTCTTTTCTTAATGTTTTGAGCGCATGCATGAACAAATAAAAGATACTGACATACGTTAGGTTCTAGTTTGACTGAGGGTAGGTGACTACAACTATCCTATTGCAAGTTACCTAAGGTATATGGGGAGCAGAGCTGAAGGTAAGGTAGGTGAGTGTGACTATACAGGAATCTTTTATGTAAGCGCTTAGGAATGATAAATGCATTTAATACACAATATACAAGAGAAATTTTAAACATTGAATAATCACACACGTTTACATAATAATAAAAAGGTAATGTTTATAAAGATCTGACCATCATTGAAGGTAATCCTTTCTTCTGAGCATGAGTATCTTGTGATGTAGAGGGTCATTCTTTTTCTTCTTCTGATCTTTGTCTTGAAGAGTCTTCATTTCTTAACTTGATTTTGCCTGAATGTGCTCGATCAATCTGTCTTGTTTTATCTTCTGATTTTGAATGTCTTCATTTGAGCATGTTTACTTCTTTCTGATGTCTTGAGTTCTTATTCTGACATCTTCTAATAATACTGAGTGTTTGAATGTGACTTTGATTTTCTACTCAGTGTGGTTTTTCTCCTTCTAGATCTCTCTACGTGGTTAAGTGTTTGATCTTGAGATCAATACAGAGCCATGCTCTTATACCAATTGAAGGTGGAGAAAACACAAGAAAGGGGGGATTGAATTGAGTTCTTTATCAAATAAAATTCCCTTTCTTTTTCTTTAACGTCTTTTCTTTCTTTCATTTAATCATCTATTGGATTATGCTTTTCATGTTGCTGAAGCATGAAGATGTAGGATTACATAACCAATGAGATGTTCACTTTAACTTCTGTGTGTCATCAGAACTTCTGACTTTTTCAGTACAGTTCTGCAGAACTTTAGTTTGAATGTTCAATGTTATAATGAATAGAGTAGAAAGTAAAAGACACGTTTATTTTTATACTGGTTCACCTTCTAACTAAGGCTACCTCCAGTCCACCTTCTTCAGGTGATTTCCCTCTCAACAGATGTCTTAATCCACTATAACCAAATCATGATTACAACCGCACGATCCTCCATCGTGACTAACAATTCTGCACAGCCAACTGCTGTAACTAACCATCTGGACAATGACCCGTTTAGTGATCTCCGCGAGATATAACGTTCACTAACTCAGGAACCTTGCACAATCTACCTGCTGTGACTAACCTTGCACAACCAACATGTTGTGACTAACCCTGCACAACAAACAACTGTGACTAACCTAAGATGATGAACCGTTCAGGGATCCCAGCAGGATATAATGTTCACCAACCTATTGGAGATTACAGGTGTGCTTCTTAGTTAAGCAGATAGTCTCTTATTCTCAAAACGTATGTTTACGACACACTGACTAGCAGTCACTTCGAGTGCCTAAACACTCTATCAAAAGTTTCTTAAGATATAACGCAATACAAGCAACAACTCTATGTGTTTTACATTTTAAATACTAGAAACAAATGTCTTGCAGCCTTCTTGTCTTCAGCTTCTGGATGAGATCATCGCTTTGATAAGCAGAGTTAAAATATTTGCTCTCTCTGATGATTGCTTCTTTAATCTGATCTTCATCTTTCTTTCCCAGAATCATATAATGTGCAGCAGCTCTTGTAACTTTTGATTTTGTCTTCATCATCAACTTTTGAGGCATCTTTCGTGAATGTACTGCTCAGTTCGCCTGTGAAGCATACTTCTCATTTAGCAGGAATTGTCTGTCTTCTTTCGAGCTTCTCTTCCAGTAGGCTGATGTTAGTAACGTTCTTGTTCCATCATACACTTCATGTATGTTTCCTCATGTGTAACTTCTGATACATGTCTTCAACATTTCTTCTTTCACATTTTCATGCTCAGTTTCTCACTACAGATTTTCTTCTGAAATATTTCTTGTTCTTCACTTTGTAGATGTATCCTGGATACATACTCTAATGCTCATTCTGGATGCATACTCAGATGCATACCCAGACGCATACCTTCAAGTCTGAAGTTTGATCTATTTAGAGAGCTTGGTATGTTACCGTTGGGATCTAGCCGTTGATCTTTATTTGAATATTGCTTTGAATGCTTCGTCTAGATTAAGCCTTTTCTGACAAGTGTTGTTATCGGCAGAACCTTATCTTTAACCTGATGATTATAGTGGATGGCGTGTTTCTTTTGGTTAAGCTTGTCTTTCCAATGTGTTGCATGTGGGTTGCTTCTTCTTTCAACCTTGGGAGTTGTTCCTTTTAAATGTTGCAACTATTTTGCATGTGATGATGTTTCTAACGGCTCTCTCTTTGATTTTCAGCTCTTTGTATTTTCTTCAATTCTGTATGCTGAACTGTAGGTTCTTCATTGGCTTGTATGACGTTTGTTGATGTTTGTATCTTGCATGTCATAGCGTTGTGTCTTCAGAACTTCTAATCTCAGAACTTCTGATCTTTCTTCTTGCGTGATCTTCTGATGTTTGCACTGCTTCTTGCAGCTGATCTTTCTTGTTCATTTTTCATGAAGCTTCTGATGTACTTTCTGATTGTGTGCTTTTTGTGATACTATTATTGTTGCATATTCTTCTTAATGAACTTATTCCTTATTGTTGATTCTTTACTTCTGATTTGCTGATCTTGATTGGTTTGACGTATTCTTAATCGGAGCATATGATGAGCTTCGTCAATCTTCTGGATGTAGTTGTTGTACTCTTTTTCTGATGAATCCTGTATAAGATTTATAACATAATATCTGCACACTAAATGAAACTATTAGTAATAAAATTGTTACTCACAAAATATATGCTTGTTATCATCAAAACTAGAATCTGAACATAGATTCTCAATCTTGTTCTAACAATCTTCCCTTTTTTGATGATGACAAAAACCATATATTTTGATTAAACAATTTTATGAGAGAATAATTATTAAGCAAGTAAACTTCTTCTCATTTTTCATGTTCAATCAACCAACTGATTTATTCATCAAAAACTAAACTCTTTCTTTCTCCCCCTTTTAGTTATCATCAAAAAGCTTTTTAGAAGGGTGGATCAGACTTAGAAATAATTTCTCCCCATGAGATGTATAGTCCCCCCCTGAGTTAGGTAATCCTATGAAGTAATTTCTTATTTGTGTCTCCCCCTGAAATATATTATCTCCCCCTTTGTAGTAATCAACGAGTATTTGTAGCTTAATCATGTATGGATATCATCAGAGAATAAGCACTATATGTTTTAATCAAAAGCAGATTTTTTATTTAACATCAACACATATTACAGTTGAGAATAGTCAAACATAAATGCTTCACAATTATATCTAAACATTATGTCATGGTTGTAAACTCAGTTTGTTTAAGACTAGTCAGGATTCCAGCTTCTTCAAAGAATTCAGAGAGAACTCTGCCATATGGTTGTTAGCTGGAGATTTCGTTTGAAGAGAATATTCTTTGAAGAGTTAGGATTCGAAGAAGAATGGTTTCTGATGACCATTTCTGAGAATAAAAATGGCTCCTGATGGCCATGATTCGAGGATGTTTGTTTAAGTTGAAGTAAAGATAATGGAAATTGAAGCTAGTTCGAAGTAAATTGTCTTTAAGACTTAAGCGTTTTTACGAAATACGAAGGGTACTGAAGCTTAACGTGTTTTCGTAACATTCTCGGATTTGATCACGTTTCCACGTATCGAAAGAGAATTCAGGCGGGAGGATTTGAATTTCGAAATAGTCTGTATAACCGAACAAGGACAGATGGCGCCCCAGGGATTCGAAGCGTATGCATGTGGGCAACGTGGCGTTTCGCTAGTGTAGGACCGTTAGGGTCGAAATTAGTATAAATAAGGATCTTAATATCGGGATCCAGTGTGTTCATTTTGTACAAATCACTCATAAATCACTCAAGTATCAAGTGTTAAGAGAACGAGTTCGCTGAGAAATGTACGTATGACACCACCAATTTAAATACATTTGTACTCATCTTTATTCAAGTAACTTTCCAGTTTCTTTTATATTTCTTTAGATTTCAGTCATTTACATTCTTGCACTTTTATCTTTCGTTTAAGTTTACTTCGAAGCATTTACATTCTGCAATTTACGTTCTTGTACTTTAAGTTTCTTGCAAGTTTATCTTTGTTTCATCTTTCGCCTAAGTTATATTTACGTGTATAACAAGGTAATTATCAGTCTTTACACTTCTTTTGTTTATTTCTTATTTCGAAGCCAAATAACTGACAGAATATGAACCAAATTATCACCAAAGACAACCTTTTTGACTATGTCTTAGGATCAATCTAGTCGATCCTGCGAGTAACCAAAGTATATTTTTTATAGTTTGGAAGATTAGCGGTTGTTTACCAGAAATCACCGTAAACAAATTGGCACACCTGGTGGGACCGTGTCAAACAGATTGTCATTAATTTGTTGCTTTATTTTGTCTAGAATATATCAAGACCTTGTATGAACCTTAGGAACGGTAAATTAACCAACAGTGCGCCACCGATTCCCAAACGAAGGTACAACAAGAAAATGGTCAATTCGACTAGTGGAAGGGGAGATCAAGACCCCCCACAAGGGTCAGGAACAGTAGCGGCAAATACTACACATGTTTCGACATCTAATTCACAAGAACAGGAAATACCCGTTTTGGGAGGATCTGCGGCTGCAGTTAGTTCCCAAGCCATGCCCGAAAACACAACAGGAACGATCCCAATTTCCAGTTCGACTACCATGCCTCATGCGACAGGCACCAACGAGATGCTTCATTTCTCGACAAGTCAAGTACATTCTCCAAGGCCATTCTCATCTGCATTCGATGTATGGAGGCCCGGAAACCCTTATGGAATGCCGTATTCTTATATGGCAGGACCTACATATACTGCACCTAATACCACAACATTTTCGCCTAATACAGGTTCGGTAGGTCGAAGTGCACAAAATGCAGGCACATCCAGCCAGATGCCTCTTTTAACTACCAACAGTCAAGAAGCATTTAGGCAAGAAATGGACGCAAGTAACCATGATGTGCTAGGTGCTCTTGCCAAAGAAATAGGGTCAATCTTTACCCTATTAGTAGCAAACATGACCAGAACTAACAGGGACAATGTAGAAACCTTCCAAAAAATATCATCACAAATAAATCGAATGGCAGATTTTATGGGAGTTCCACAAACTAGGCGAAGAAATAACCAACCCTCTTATCTAGAGGGTGATCCGATATTGGAGCTTGTTCAAGATGCGGTTCCTCCGCCTAGGCCAACACCCGCGGAGGCAGTTCCCCCACCTAGACCACCACCAGTCGGAAGAAACCATGTGATAGATCTAGAGAATCCAGGTCGAAGGACCGACTTTGGTCAACAAGAGACCATCGAAGAGGGTCCCAGATTAAGGGTAGTTGGTAGGAACGAACATCCAGATGAAGTATTCCACAGGGTTAGGAGAGAAAATATGGCAACGGAGAATAATTTAACGGCCATGATAGAGAGAATTATGGCCAATAATGGCCTTAACACTAGACTTCGACGTCCAAACTACACATCCCCTATAGCAGAATATATTATGCAAACGGAATTACCAAGAGGTACCAAGGTGCCTAAATTCACAAAGTTTTCAGGGGACACTAGTGAATCGACCGTAGAACACATAGCCAGGTATTTGACAGAAGCAGGGGATTTAGCGGGCAACGAGGATTTGAGAATTAAATATTTCCCTAGTTCGTTAACAAAAAATGCTTTTACTTGGTTTACTACGTTACCCCCAAATTCCATAGATGCATGGGCACATTTGGAGAGATTGTTCCATGAACAATTCTACACGAGCCAAACCAAGATAAGTCTGAAGGAATTGGCTAGCATCAAGAAGAAGTTCACGGAACCCATAGATGATTATTTAAACAGGTTCTGTTTGTTAAAGTCAAGATGCTTCATAGTTTTCCCAGAACATGAATTAGTCGAAATGGCTGCAGGCGGCCTAGACTACTCAATCAGAAAGAAACTGGATACCCAATACTTAAAGAATATGGCCCAATTGGCAGATAGGGTTCGACAAGTCGAACGACTAAAAGCAGAAAAGGCCAGAGCAAATAAAAGTTACAAGAAAGAAAGGGTAGCGTATATTGAAGCCGAAGACGCTGAGGGCAAACCCTTCGAAGATTCATACGACGCTGAAGAGGTCGAAATAGACCTAGCCGAATTAAAAGAGGCGCCACCTTATTCGTGCAAACTGCTCACCCCTGCGAGTGGAAAAAATCCAGTCGAGAATGATAAAAGCGATAGATTTCCAAAGAAAACTTACACTTTTGACGTTACTAAATGTGACGAAATATTTGATTTGCTAGTAAAAGATGGCCAGATGATAGTGCCTCCTAATTCCAAAGTTCCACCATTAGAACAACGGAAAAAACGAGGCTTTTGTAAATATCATGGTTTTTTAGGCCATAAAACCTCACAATGCTTTCTTTTCAGGGATCTAATTCAGAATGCTATCAAGGATGGACGTTTGAAAATTGCTGAGAAGGCAAAGAATCTCATGAGGGTTGATGCTGACCCCCTGAATGTTGCTGACACTAACTATGTTGAACCACTCGATGTCAACATGGTAGATGTGTCCGAAACTGATATTGCTGAATGGGAGGTGATTTCATCTGGAAAGCAGGCTACTGAGGGCCTAAGTGAGATGCATCCTTCAATACTGATGTTGAAGAATCTGTTGAAACCAAAAGCAATGAAAATTTGAAGGAAAATACTAGCGAGGCCACTGAAGACCTCAAGGTGAAACTCCAACAGATAAAGATCTCTGAAGCTTCCCCAGCAGGTGTCAACATGGTGAATGTTAGACAACCTCTATCTGAACTAGAGGAATTAGAGAAGTGCTTGCTGAGAGAATAAGGGAATGTCAACGTGATAAAGTATCCTCAGAAAGGAGAAAGTTTGAAAGAATATCTTTAGAAGTGTCACGAGAAGAATGCTGGACGGATGATAATGTGTCCAAGGTGTTCGATCATGCTGAATCAAAGGGTCCAAGCTAACTACGAGAGGGCCCAACGAGAAAGGATGGAACAGCCCTGGAGAGGAGGAAACCTGTTGCTGAAAGTTTATCCAAGGCCAGAAGAAAGCTTGGTGGGTTTCTTAGTTAGGTGTCACAAGGAAAGGACTGAGATTGTTATGTGTCCCAGGTGTGGGGCAGTCTATGATAACCTTATGGCGCAATCATTCGAAAGAACGCTATTCACTTCCGGTAGGGCCTATAGAAGGCAATTCCAGACCTCAAATCGAGAGATATACAGGCTGGAGAACTACAAGGGTAAGAATCCTATGTCCAGATCCCAGTGGAGAAGACACCAGAGGATGAAGAAGGCCCAGAAGGAATACAAAGCAAAGGAGGTTGGAGAGTCTAGCAGTACCAAAGTCCCAATGTAGGGGGCACGATCAAGCAAAGCTATTCAGTTCTGAAAATGAGAAAGAAGAAGAAAAGATGCACTCCAGTCCTTGGAAAGAGGACGATAGAATGAAAAATGATTTCGACTCCGACGGAGTGTCATCTATAAACTTTAATTGCAATGTAGTATCAGTGCTTCCTCACGAGTTTAATCAAGAAACAGAAGCAGAAGGTTGCGAGGAAGCTGATACAGAAGAGATGGCAAGACACAGACCTGTGTGTTATTATGTGCTAAACAACGGGGCTATCGAAGAACAGAATGCTTTCTTCGAAAGGCCTGACGAAGGAATGAGAAACCATCTCAAACCACTTTATATAAGGGCCAAGATTGAAAATGTTGGCATTAACAAAGTCCTAGTAGATGGGGGGCAGCAGTGAATCTAATGCCCCAGTACATGTTGAAAAGAATTGGTATGTTCGATACTGATATAAGGCCACACAACATGGTCTTGTCTAACTACGAAGGCAAAATAGGGCAAACTTTGGGAGTCATCCAAGTGAATTTAACTGTGGGTTCGGTCACAAGGCCAACGATGTTCATGGTGATACCAGCAAAGGCGAATTACAATCTTTTGCTAGGAAGAGAATGGATCCATGGAGTTGCTGCAGTGCCTTCGACAATGCATCAGAGACTAACCATCTGGAGAGAAGATGGTATAGTGGAAAACTTTGAAGGAGATCAAAGCTACTACATGGCTGAAGTCAACCAAGTCAACAAGACCAGTTTCGATAGAAATCTCGCCAACATAGGGCCATGCCATGCAGCGGAAGATATATACACCCCAAATAAGAATGCTTTATACTATTTATCCTTACACCCAAATGGATTTCAGTGGAAGAGGGAAATAATGGATGGTCCAGATGACACAGAACCTGTCGAAGGAATACCACCAATACGGCCAACTGGTTGGGATGAAGAGGGTAATTATGCCTGAGTCATCCTTCTTCGAAAAGATTTCGGCTTACATAGCCGAGAACAAAAGAAAGGCGGCTCTCGAAGCTGAACTATCAAATATGACTGTTGAAGCAACTCCAAAAGAGGTAGAAGTACCAGGCCCTGGGATACATTGTATCCCTCAACCTCCTGACGACACAGCTCAAGAAGTGAAGGTTTCAGGCGAAGAAATACCTCAAAGGCTGGACGCAATATATGATGAAGAGCCCTTGGGATTCGAGAAATATCCAATGGCGTCAAACATAAAGATATTGGCTCAGGACCCACTCGAAGAAGTAAATCTTGGAGACGAAAATCAAAAGAGGGTGACATACATCAGTGCAAAGTTAGGGCCAACTTTGAAGTCAAAGGTCATTGCATTACTGAAAGAAAACAAGGATTGTTTCGCCTAGGATTACGACGAAATGCCTGGATTAGGAAGAGATTTGGTCGAACTAAAGTTGCCTATAAAAGAAGGGAAGAAGCCCATCAAGCAGACTTCTAGGAGGTTCGCACCAGAGGTTCTCTCGAAAATCAAAACAGAGGTCGAAAGACTTCTCCGTTGCAAGTTCATTAGAACTACGAGGTATGTTGAATGGACTGCTAATATTGTACCTGTTATTAAAAAGAACGGTTCATTGAGGGTATGTATAGATTTTCGCGATATAAATGCAGCAACCCCTAAAGATGAATATCCCATGCCTGTGGCAGAAATGCTAGTAGATTCAGCCGCAGGCTTCGAGTACCTAAGTATGTTGGATGGATATTCTGGATACAACCAAATCTTCATTGCAGAAGAAGATGTGTCCAAAACAGCTTTACAATGTCCAGGGTTAATAGGCACCTACGAATGGGTTGTGATGCCTTTTGGTCTGAAAAACGTTGGGGCAACTTATCAAAGAGAAATGAATTCTATATTCCATGATTTTATAGAAACATTTATGCAAGTGAACATATATGACATTGTCATAAAATCTGTTTCAGATCGTAGTCATCTCGACCATCTGAGCCAATCATTCGAAAGAATGAGAAAACATGGCTTAAAGATGAATCCCCTTAAGTGTGCTTTCTTTGTGCAGGCTGGAGATTTCCTGGGCTTCGTAGTCCACAAAAAGGGAATAGAAATTAATCAGAATAAAACAAAGGCTATTATGGAAACAAGTCCTCTATCCATGAAGAAATAACTACAATCTTTACTGGGAAAGATAAACTTCTTAAGAAGATTTATCTCTAATTTGAGTGGACGCACGCAAGCCTTTTCCCCCTTACTTCGAATAAAGCAAGGAAGGTTCGAATGGCATGCTGAACATCAAGAAGCTTTTGAGAAAATTAAGCAATATTTGATGCATCCACCAATATTGTCTCCCCCAAATGGGAAGAAGCACATGCGCCTGTATATCTCAGCTTCAGATAATACAATAGGTAGCATGTTAGCTCAAGAAGATGACAATGGCATCGAAATAGCCATTTATTACTTAAGTAGAGTACTCAATGATGCAGAGACTAGGTATAGCGCAATAGAAAAACTCTGCCTTTGTTTATATTTCTCTTGTATTAAACTCAAGTATTATATAACGCCAGTTAACGTTTATGTTTCATCTCATTTTGATGTCATTAAACATATGCTATCTAAACAAATATTACATAGTCGAATTGGCAAATGGGCTTTGGCCCTTGCTGAGTACTCTCTAATCTTTCAACCCCTTAAGGCAATGAAAGGGCAAATTGTGTCAGATTTCATTGTTGACCATGCAGTGGTTGAGAATCCGCAGCAATACGTAGATTTGAAGCCTTGGAAGTTATACTTCGATGGTTCGACAAGTAAGGAAGGAAGTGGCGTTGGGATACTCATAATTTCTCCTGATGGAATTCCAACAAAACTCAAGTACAAAATTGAAGGCCCGTTATGCTCCAACAACGAAGCTGAGTACGAAGCACTGATCGCCGGACTTGAAGCCTTGCTGGAAATGGGGGAAACCAGAGTCGAAATTAAAGGAGACTCGGAACTAGTGATTAAGCAACTGACGAAAGAATACAAATGTATCAAAGAAAATTTGATCATGTATTTTGTCATAGCAAATAGACTGCTTAAAAAATTCGAGTATGTGGAGTTAAAACACGTCTCATGGGTGAACAATCAAGAAGCAAATGATTTGACACAATTAGCCTCAGGATACAGAGTATCAAAGGAAAAACTAGAAGAACTGATCGAAGTAAGAGGCAAAGCAATGGCCACAAAGCTATCTCCAAGTGATCTGGAGAACTCACAATTAGGCTTCGCTAACGAAGAGGAATTTGAAGTTCTATATATAGACTCCTTAGCAGATACAGATTGGAGGAATCCAATTGTAAATTACTTGAAAGATCCTTCGACAGATACAGATAGGAAGGTGAAGTATAGAGCCTTATCATACTTCTTGATGGGAAATGAGTTGTTTAAGAAAACCCCTGAAGGAGTTCTACTAAAATGTTTAAGCGAAGCAGAAGCATACTTAGCACTTTCGAATGTGCACAGTGGGGCATGTGGTGCTCACAAAGCGGGGCACAAAATGAAATGGCTTTTGTTCCGCTATGGAATGTATTGGCCTACCATGTTAAAAGACTGCATAGAGTTTGCAAAAGGGTGTCAGGAATGTCAAGAACACGCAAGTATTCAACATGCGCCTCCAAGTGAATTAAGTTCAATAATAAAACCGTGGCCCTTCAGAGGTTGGGCATTAGACTTAATTGGAGAAATTCGTCCCACATCTTCCAAAGGTCAAAGATATATTTTAGTAGGAATAGACTACTTCACAAAATGGGTAGAAGCGATACCACTAGCCAATGTGGACCAGGAAGCTGTGATTGAGTTTATTTAAAGACACATTTTATACAGATTTGGAATCCCAGAAAGTATAACCACAGATCAGGGATCAGTGTTTACTGGTCGAAAGATGCAAGAATTCGCCAAAGAAATGGGGTTCAAGTTATTTACTTCTACACCTTATTATGCTCAAGCAAATGGACAGGTCGAAGCAGCCAATAAAGTGATAATTGGTCTTATTAATAAACATGTAGGGAAGAAACCAAAGAATTGGCATAAGACCTTGGACCAGGCACTTTGGGCTTGTCGAACATCACCAAAAGAAGCTACTAATACTACACCTTTCCAGTTGACGTTCAGACACGATGCAGTACTCCCAGTTGAGATATACTTGCAATCAGTCCAGATCCAGAGACAAGCAGAAATTCTCCCAATTGTGTATTGGGAAATGATGATGAACGAATTAGTTGATCTGGACGAAGACGGACTTCGAGCGTTGGAAATGATAAAAAGACAAAAAGAAAGGGTGTCGAGAGCTTACAACAAAAAGGTGAAAGGTAAAACATTTATCAATAATGACTTAGTTTGGAAAGTTATTCTGCCTATAGATCGAAAGAATCAGGTTTTAGGTAAATGGTCCCCACAATGGGAAGGACCTTTTCGAATCTTAAAAGTATTCTCAAATAATGCTTATGAGATAGAAGAATTGGCAGAAGATCGCAGGATTTTGAGAGTAAATGAGAAATATCTGAAAAGATACAAGCCACTCATGCATGAAGTAAAAATAGCAAAAATGTAGACATTAAAAGTGTGCGCCGTGGGCCAAAATGGTGGAACAAACACCAAAATGGCTTTGTATCTAAGTGAGATATGTAATAAATAAACTAAGAAGACGGAACAATGTCAAAATACATTTCATTATGATTAAAAGAGTACATTCAGTCAAGAAGGTTGTGTTTGCATGCAAACCAAAAGTTACAAAAATAAGGGCACGCTAGAAGCTATCAAAGAAGCGTTCAAAATGGTAGACAATAAAACTAAGGCCTACAACGCCTCTAACAATGCCTCCAACAATGCATTCTTTAGTTGATCCTTTGCTGCAAACCTTCTAAGGATAACAGGGGCAAGCTTTCTGCTTCAAAAAGATCTAAAGATCCTTCCGCGCGCATTCTCCTTACTATTCCCTATTTGACAAACATGTGAGATAACAACCTGCCATAAGGAAGACATGTCGCTATGCCCTGACGAGAGGAGGCTATAGCAACAGCTTTGGCAAGCTGTTTGAAAATCAGTAATGGGAAGTTGATTTTTCGCCCCCGGAGAGCACAAAGTATGAACTCCAGATCTTCCACCATGATGCTTTCTTGATCCTCGTTTCGTGGACAAAAGTTGCCCACTAGAAGTTGATGCCAAATCCTGATAATTTTGGCACTGAAAGGATCATTGGCCATGAGGGCCCTTAAAATAGCAGAGGCAATCATGGTGAAGGAGTTCTCAACAAAGACTTCTCCAGAGTTCTCGCATCTCAGCAGTTCAGAGATAGACGAGAGAGAAATGGTAATAGGGGCTCTTCAAACCTGAGACACGATGGTGGTTCTTCCTTCTGGATCTATCTGCAGGGATGCGAACATCCAGAAATCCGCCAGCATGTTTGGATAAACAGGCCCCTCTAGAATTCCCTAGTAAACCTGTAATTGTTGATTGGCAAAGAGTGCGTCAACATTGATATGGTTTTCATCGAACTCTTCTACAGAAAGCTTAAATTCTTTCTTAATAGAAGAGCTGATAGTGTTGTAAGTTAAAGGTGTCATTGTAAGCAAGAGAGTACAAAAAGGAAATTCTTTAAACTCTGTATTCAAAGAGGTACAAGAAGAAGAGAGAAAACTTTGATAGGAATATGGAAAGAGGGTGAAGAAATGAGCAGAACACCAAGGCTTATATAGAGGACATTGACCATAAAAGAGTGATTACTCTTAAAATTCTGATTGGACCGCAAATGGTTTCCCCGAGGGAAGATAGAGAGTCCGCCGTTTCTGGCCTTGGAAGTTGGAGTGTAATCATTTTAGAAACTGATACACACACGTCTTAAGTAGACGTTTTGAAAAAGTGATGTCATCATTTAATGATGGATGCGGCTAGTGGAGTAGAAACGTCAAGTCTAGGTTTTAGAGACTGCGAAGAGTAATCATGTCACGTGGATACACTATCGAGGTCATTATGGTAGTGGGAAAATAAATTTTAGCAATTTAAGAGTTGTTAAAATGTTATTTTTGTAACATTTGCAGAATATAATATATGGATAATTGAAAGGTAAATTGTGCATGCATTCCTTGGCTAGTTTGATTACAAAAGTGAAACAAAATACGAAACGCAAAAATATTACAAGGGTTAGAGCAATTAATTAAAGTCCTTGGGGAGATTATCCTTTATCTTGGAGTATTGGGATGTCCACAATGACAGACGGCGTTCGATTAGTGCTTGTTGTTTTTGCAGTTCTTCGATTTCTGGTACTAACTTTTGTGCCGTCTCGAGGTGTCGAATCCCTGACTGCGCCACTTCATTCAACTCATTCTGCTGAGATTGTTTGATTTCCTCTTGGCGAGACTTGGCAGTTTTTATCTTCTCTTCGAGGAGTTTAATTTCTTGTTCCCAGGATTTGATGTCCGCTTCACAAGTTTCATATTCCTTTTGGCGATTCGCACGCTCAAGCTCAAGGACATCAGCCTTTCTAGTTGCATCACCAGCAGCTTTCCACGAAGAACTATGGGAAGTTATTTTTGCCTTGAGTTGTTCGTCAATGTCTCGCTTTCGAAGAATGTCAGCTTGAAGTTGATCGACCAGAGAATTTAGCGAGACAATCACTTGTGAGTCTTCCTCTGACACCCAGAGTAAATCCACCTTCTTCAAAAGATTGTTCAAACCAAAACAGCTGGTGGAGTCCTTACGTAGAACTTCGATAAGGTTGGCTTCAAAGAACTTTTTCTTTATCGAACGTAGGAGGTTTGGAATATCACTATCCTTATTACTTTTCGCCAAGACATTCGAAGAAGGTTCAAGCCTGATAGGCGAAACACTCTCGGCATTCATCATAGCTTTGAGGAAGCTTACAGGATCAGTATTCTTGAGTCGCTTCAGTTCTGTAGGAGTGAGCACTGCATGGGTCTGCTTCGAAGCGGCCACAGGGGTAACTA
Source organism: Vicia villosa (assembly GCF_029867415.1). NCBI lineage: Eukaryota > Viridiplantae > Streptophyta > Magnoliopsida > Fabales > Fabaceae > Vicia > Vicia villosa. The sequence continues at coordinate 145,361,458 of NC_081182.1, forward strand.
TAGTCCCTAAGGTCGAAGTTTCATTATTACCTGGTGTAGGCAAATTAGAAGCTTCGTCCATATCCTCATGTTCAGAAATAGTGTCCTCGCTCCCAGTTGGGTGCTCAACTACATTGCTGCTATTTGAATGTTGAGGGTTTTCTTCCATGTCTTCATCTTGATGAGTAATTGGAGAAGCGTCATCTGAATGACTTTCCTCAACATACACAGGTGAAATGATGGTCGCAATAGGTTGAACGTCTTCGAGAACTGGAGTAAGGACAGGAGATTTACGTTGAGGAATACCTGTACATATAATCAACACTTGTTAAGACAAAAAGTTGAAGAAACTGTGTGTCAATTAGAAAGGCCGAATGTATACCATGAAGATTATCAAGACCAATATTGAGGTCTGAAGTTTTGAGGTCAGAAGTAGCTGTGCCCACGTCATCCTACATTTACAAGGTAAGATATAAACTTATCCATTGAAGTTAAATATGAAAAATGGTTATGTTATATAATCCAAATATCTTGGTTGGGACATTATCCGAGCTCGAGTTATGGCTCTCCACAACTGGGATAGTACTAGTAACCTTTAAAGGGGATTCTTCAGAAGATACCTTATCACTCGAGGAAGCAAGCTTCAAAGTCCTAGATCCTTTTTCTTTGGTCAAAGAATTGGTAGTCTTTTGTCTCTTTTTCGCTGCTTGTCTGGTACGAGGAGGAGATTTGTCCTCATCATCTGAAGCATTAGTGCGAGAAACTTTCCGCTTTGAAGGTGTCAGAGGCTTCGAACTCTGAAATACACATTAATCAAAGTGAGTAATATTCAGAAAGTTGCACAAGTTAGAATATAAGGTATGTACGTAGCATGGGTTTCTTGCCAATAGTGACAGAATCACTCCCACTTGTCTTGGTGCTTTTCGAAGCTCCAGCATCCTTCTGTGCAGGGGCTTCGTTAATAACTTTCTTTCGAGTCACAGCTGCGAACAAGATAGAAATCAGTATTTAAGTAAGAAAAGAAAGTTAGTCGAAGGATAATCCAAACTCCAACCTTCAGGTATAGGAGTCAAAACACGAACATGCTCAAGACTTAAATGAAGATGTCCATTGAAATTATCCAAGGTGTGCTTAGTCGGAACCACCCGTTTAGCGCATTTTTTAGATTGTTCGCAACGGATTTTGGGAACATTCCCACACACAAACCAGTCTGGGAAAGGAGGACTTAGAGCCACACCAAAATCAGCACTAGGTAGTGGAGGGAATTTTGGAGGATTAAGTTTAAAATCCACTTCATAACGTAGTTCAGATCGAACATACGTGGGCAATTTTAACTTATCCAGTTTAGCAGAAAACTTTTCACGTAAAGTGATCGCAGCTTCACGAACGGTTCGAATAAGGTCATCAGGCCTGTAGATAGTTTCAAAGAATTTTTGAAAGGCTTGGATTTCTTTAATATGAGTCGAAGTACCTTTGTGGAAGTTCTCCTGCACATCAGCAAAAGCTTCAGTTAGTTTTTGAGTAAGGCTCTCAGCATCGAAGATTTGCGTAGTATAATAATCTGTCCACCATTGATGAAAATCTATGGTAGAATAGAAGGCATGCTCGAAGGAGATGGGAGAGAGAGTTGTGATGCCAACATATCTGGAGATTTTGGATTCATATTCATCTTCAGCTAAATGCATAGTATGTAGACACATGTGATTCCTCTTGTCATATATGCATTTTGGTTTAAGCTGAACCAATCCAAATTGTCTCGATACCAGATTTGGTTGATAGCAAAGAAGACAGCAATGACTTTTGGGGGATCGTAGTCGGTGGTATAACAGTTTAGGAGTGAGGAAAGCCTTCCAAATAACCATAGATTCAGCTTGTTGATCTGGAGAGGTTGCTGGAAATTCTCGAGTAAACCACTCAGGGCCTACTTTCATTTTTACAAACGGAGCCATGGAAGGATTAAACTGATAACGTTTAGCGAACATCATTATGTACGCTAAAAAAGATTCCTGAAGCTTTCCCGTTTCTTCTTTTGGAATCAGGTGAGCGAACCTAGTTCCTTCTACTGTTCGATTTTTAATGGATGTATCTTCTTCATCCACAATACCTTTATATGGGAGATGAGCCTCGAAAGTGGCATTGAGCCATAGCTGCAACAACCAGAAGGGGCCAGCGAAAAGGAGAGATCCTATTTTGTAGTTCTTGATGAGATCTGTTGCTTCACAAAGGTTCTCGTAAAGGAATCCTAGAATTAACTGGCTTAGGTTTAACTTTTTCCCAGCATTTATCTGGTTAGCCATACAAAGATACCTCTTTGCTACTTGGATAGACCTAGAACAAAAAACACATCTCGAAAGCCAGAGTGCTAGAAACGCAATGTGTTATTCATCTGTGACTTCTGTAGTCGTTTGGACATGGTATCTTTGGATAAAAGCAGTATAGGTGACTTTTGCTTCGTTGAACTGGATGGTGTTAATATCCATGAAGTTTGGATCGAAGATTTCCCCAGTTGGTCGAAGCCCTGTGATAGCGTCTACATCGAAGAGAGTAGGGGTAATCATTCCACAAGGAAGGTGGAAAGTATTGTGGGAAGCATCCCAGAAATGTACTGATGCTACTAACATGGTTTGGTTATATTCTAAACCTGTTTTGGATAATTGGATTAGGTCATAAATCCCTAGTTCCTTCCAAAATGAAGCCTTTTGTTTTTCTACTTTAGTTAGCTAAGCGTAATACAGGCCAGGATCTTTTGCTAAAGGAATTGACCTAAAGACTTTCACGAAATTGGCTACATAACTCAACCTAATTTTCTAATGACCGCAGAAGCTTCAATCGAAGTATCATCTGTATTGTCAGGTTAAGCTAAGATTGGGTGGCCGTCTTCATCTATTTTGTTCTTACTAACCAAAGGCCTAGTTTTATAATAAGCAGGGAAAAATTTACCCAGAGAAGGGTTATTTCCTCAAGGTAAGGGGCCCATAAAGGCATGAGTTTTTCCAGAAAGTTCAAAAGGAATGATTACCTGAGAAGCGTAAATAGCGCGAGTCTTTGCGGCGTTTGGGTCTGGAATGTGTTTTTGATTCCCTATCTGTGTGGGATTTTGAAGTTTTTGAATAGGTTGAAGAGCATTTGAAGAAGATGCCATGGATGAGTTTGTTTCAAGAATTGGGTTAAAAAACCAAAGAGGGTTTCTTTTTCTGTGATGATCGCAGAATAATGGAAGATGAAGTTGTGTGAAGGCAAAGGGTTAAGTATTTAAAGGTTTAGTGGAAACCTTTTCAAATCTTTTGGGTAAAGGTCAAAAGACACGCGGCAAGCGCTGATTTAATCCAACGGCGGTTGAACAGTTGTTAGCCTTACTCCTAGTATATAGGAGCAATGATCACAAGTAATGACAAAACGTGGGAATGCACGTTTTGAAGAGACGTTTTTGAAAATGACAAGACGTTTTGAAAGTTGAGTCATAAATGATTATGACGTTAGTCAGTTGTCTTGAAACTCTAAAAAGTGAGTAAAACGAAATCTCATCAAGACAAGAAACGCCTATTTCTCTTGTTTTTCGAAACAGGCATTTATTGAGGGCAATTTGTTAGATGGAGATTTCGTTTGAAGAGAATATTCTTTGAAGAGTTTGGATTCGAAGAAGAATGGTTTCTGATGACCATTTCTGAGAATAAAAATGGCTCATGATGGCCATGATTCGAGGATGTTTGTTTAAGTTGAAGTAAAGATAATGGAAATTGAAGCTAGTTCGAAGTAAATTGTCTTTAAGACTTAAGCGTTTTTACGAAATACGAAGGGTACTGAAGCTTAACGTGTTTTCGTAACATTCTTGGTTTTGATCACGTTGCCACGTATCGAAAGAGAATTCAGGCGGAGGAATTTAATTTCGAAATAGTCTGTGTAACCGAACAAGGACAGATGGCGCCCCAGGGATTCGAAGCGTATGCAAGTGGGCAACGTGGCGTTTCGCTAGTGTAGGACCGTTAGGGTCGAAATTAGTATAAATAAGGATCTTAATATCGGGATCCAGTTTGTTCATTTTGTACAAATCACTCACAAATCACTCAAGTATCAAGTGTTAAGAGAACGAGTTCGCTGAGAAATGTACGTATGACACCACCAATTTAAATACATTTGTACTCATCTTTATTCAAGTATCTTTCCAGTTTCTTTTATATTTCTTTAGATTTCAGTCATTTACATTCCTGCACTTTTATCTTTCGTTTAAGTTTACTTCAAAGCATTTACATTCTGCAATTTACGTTCCTGTACTTTAAGTTTCTTGCAAGTTTATCTTTGTTTCATCTTTCGCCTAAGTTATATTTACGTGTATAACAAGGTAATTATCAGTCTTTACACTTCGTTTGTTTATTTCTTATTTCGAAGCCAAATAACTGACAGAATATGAACCAAATTATCACCAAAGACAAGCTTTTTTACTATGTCCTAGGATCAATCTAGTCGATCCTGCGAGTAACCAAAGTATATTTTTTATAGTTTGGAAGACTAGCGGTTGTTTACCGGAAATCATCGTAAACAATGGTATGTAGCATGTGTCCAGAGATATTCGAGAGAACATGACCGATTCCTTTAGATGTGTGAAGATTATGGCTGGAAGATCAAACTGATGACATCTTCGAAAGTTTATTGCTAAAAGACTGTTTCTTGCAGATAGAATGTTATGACAGATACCTTTTGGTACCAGGTTTAAGGTTATAAAGGTAGTACAGATTCTGCACATGGGTTTGAGGTTCTTCTAATTGTTATAATACATTCTTATAAGAGCATGAAGCCTAAGGAATTGAGGACACTGGAATTGATTTATATGATCAACTAATTCTAAGGAAACAAAGTTTAGATGGGTTGAACATAGAATTGCATTAGCAGTTGAGTCTTTGGTGATAATGATTCTGAAATTGAATATACTGGAAGAAATGGTTCTTCTATCACTGCTGACTGACGCATGTAGCCAGAATTCTTTGACCTGGTTTGGATAAACAGGTTTCTAAGGATTTATTTGTACCAGAACCATCTTTGACAAGCAAAGACTTTATGGAGAAGGTATTCATCTAATGAGCTTCCCAATTGTTTCTCGACAATGACTTCTAGTAGGCTCTCATCACCATAGAAGATTTGAATGGACATGATGGTTTGTTTTTCTTGAAGAAGATGGGTGCTTTGTGGTGGTTGTGAGATGAGTGGCTGGATGATGATGTTGAGTAGGGAGACTATAAAGTGGTAAATGGGAAGTGTAATGGACATTTTGGCTTGATTTAGGGGATAGCTAAGGGAAGGGTACCTAGAAACTATAGTTTATCATTACTGGGAGTGGTTTCCAAACAGATGTATGACTCTTGAGATATCAAAGGAATAATAACACAATAAATGTTCAGACTATGAAGACAGGCATGACAGTTATCCTAATCATGGTTCCTAGGTGGTAATCGTGTGAGCTTTTATTTTTGTCTCTTGAGAAGTGTTCCTAATTAATAGTTAAGCCGTTTTTGGAAATGATTATGTTTTTCATGGAGACTTAAAATTAATTTCAATTTCTTCTATTTAACCACTTCTTTTTGGATTGAAGTCTGTAAGTCTTTGACATTTTGACATGAAATTTTTCTTAGAAAACAGTTAAGACAATGTAATCATTAAGTTCCTTAATTATATCTAAGAAAGTGTAAATCTTGAGAAGATGAATCCTGTTATGTTCTTATATTTAGTTAATCTGATAGGAATGATTTAATCATTGATTTTACTTAAGAACATAGGGTACAAATTTGATCCCTAGATCGCTACAATCCTAGACTTAAATAAACACTTCTTGTTCTAATGGTCCTCATTGAGCATATTTTAATTTGAACTTCATCGTGGATTTCTCCGTGAGAGAAATTAGTGTGCGAGTTCTTCTATCTTTTCAACCCGATCATATCTTTTAGATGTGAGTACTCTCTTAGGTCCAGCTAGCCTAACAAGTCTAAAGATATCATCGTTCATGATTACCTTAGAAATTACTCTTCCATAAGGTATGTGAAAGTGATCCAGATTTCTGGATATGGTGATGGTGTCTTTAAGGTGACTGAAGATTGTTTTAGGAAGGTTAATCCTATGGTGGTATGACAGTAGAAAAACCAATACTCAGTCACCATGGGTCAGGACATCCCTGACTGGCATTCTAGGATGAAGGTTTGTTAAGATGAATTTGAACCAGATTCTTCGGATAATGAAGAAGGTTTTCAGGATTGTTTGGATCATAAGAAACAAAGTTATTGAACAGGATTTTGAAGAATTCAACTAAACTTAAATCTGATTGGAATTCTTCAAGAGTGTCTCCAGCTGAGACACATCCTGTAGCTTTAACAAAAAATGAAAGGGGGACATAAATGGGAAGCATAAAGATTTCAGAGAAAATGGTGTTCCCATCATCGCTGATTCTAGCAAATATCCAGAATTCTTTTACCACGATAGGGTAAACAGAGCCTCGAAGCATAGTGAAGTAGTTTGCCCAATTTTGAACTTGAAAACTTGATTTGAATTCTCTTGCATCTTGCAGGAGGAAGGCAAGATTTGGATCTTTCTCGGTGATGACCTTCAGATAGTTTACATCTCCATGGTAAGTGTAACATCCTGAAAATTCCTATTTAATTAATTTAATCAAGTTTTAAATTATTTATGGGGAATTAACATTTTGTTGAATTATGTGGAAAAATAATGAAATGTTAAGTCATTGGGCCATGCGGTGGAATTAGTAAAGTGGAGGTGTAATTGTGTAAGAGCCCATTTCTAATTTTATATTTTTCATAAAATAAAGGAAAACAAGAAGAGAAGGAAAATTAGAACATGGAAACCAGAAGCTGTGAGAAGAGGAACTGAAGAGCGTGAAGGAGAGCCAAAGAGGAAGAGGAACCAATTCAAGAATTTGACTAAGGTAAGGGGGGATTCTTCTCATTAACCTCTATTATGGGTTGTATGACTGATTCAATAGAGTTCGTATGTTAGGATTCCGAATTGGATTGTATGTCGGGTTTGGGGTATATAGAACCTTGATTCAATTTAGGTTGTGAAAGATGATTGGTGATGAATAATGATGTTAAACATGATTAGAAGTATGTGTAAACATGCAATTTATGTCGTATGTGTGGTTTATTTTTCTGAAATTCGTACTAGTATGATTTGAGAGCATTTGGGAAGGATAGAATGTTGTTTTCTGCAGGTTGGGGTTTCTGAAATCACCGGTTCGCGCCGCGTGCACAGGGTGGCGCCGCGAACAGGTGGGCAGAACGTCAGGATGTTTTGATACGCACAGGTCGCGCCGCGTACCTGTGTTGGCGCCGCGAAGGCGTAACTTTTTCCTCGCTTCGCGCCGCGTGTAGGTGTTGGCGCCGCGAAGGCGTAACTTTTTCCTCGCTTCGTGCCGCGTGTGGATGTTGGCGCCGCGTGCTGTGCTGTTTGGGATTTTTGTTAAAGTTTAATGATGTATAACTTTTTAACTGTTAGTCTGTTTGATGTGCCGTTTCGAACATAGTGAGGCTAATTCAGTGATATATGCAATAAAATAGTGTTTGAGTTGTGACTCGAATTTAATTTAAACACTTGATTTAATTGGTTGTGGTGGTTTATATTGTTATTGCATTGGTTGATGATTATGATTGTTCAGTTGTTTGGTGTTGATGATTAGCATGCGGTATGTGATGCATGCATTTCATAATCATGTTGTGGGCTGTATCCCTTATGGTGGTGGGACAGCGGTAGCTAATTCCCATTGTGTGGAATTGGTGAGAGAAGTAGCCGAATCTTTATGGTGGTGGATCGGTGAGATGGGTTATCCCATGTTTGGTACCACATGCATTTAGTTGCATTGCATTAGGCTGTTGTGTATAATTGTAACATGAATGGAAGTTGTCCAATGTTATAATTTGTATGTATTTTGGTATGAATGTTGCTATATTATCTGAGTATA